>NW_024412412.1:34977570-35233380 GCF_014898765.1 Herpailurus yagouaroundi | reverse complement strand
CGCCGCCCGCGGCCGGCCCGGCCCCCTCGGCAGGGGGCCACAGCGTCCCCGCGGCGCGCCCCGACGGAGGGCACTCGCACGCCCCGGCCGGCCGGCCGGAGCCCCCGCCCCGCAGGCTGGAGAGGCCCAGATTGGAGGGAGACGGACTGCGCCGCCCGCCCGCGCGCTTGTCGCGGTCCTCCCTCCCTGCGCGTGCCCTCGGCCCGGTCGATCCCCCTCTTCCTCCTCCCGCGCCCTGCCTCGCGGAGCCGGTCCTGACCCGGTCACGAGGGCGGGTGGCACAGCCCGGACTTCTCCCTGCCCTCCCTCCTCGAGAGCCCGCCGCGGCCGCACCAGGCAGGAGCCGGGCAGAGATGCTCCTGCCCTCCCGGGCGTCCTCGGTCCGCGCCACCTGCTTGCTGGGAAAGGTAGGTGCTGCTAAGGGGAGGGGGCGTCGAGGAGGCGGGGGCCCCGCAGGCAGGGAGGGACCAGTGCCCAACCCGAAGGCAAGGCAGCGTGCCCCTCCCCCTAGAGTCTCGTCCCCAACTCTGGGGTGGAAAGAGGTGAAGAAGTCCCTCCTCAATCTAGAAAAGGCGAAATTCGAGAAAACTTGCCCTTGTCCACGTGGACTTGTATCTGGGAAATACCTGGAAAAACGCCTAGGGCCAAGCCCCCAAGGTCAGCTCCGTACTTGGAGGTGCAAAGGAGTCTGTCAACTACAAACAGGGAGCTACTTCACCTCTTGCAGCCCTTGGGGTGAAGGACTGCCAGAATTCTGGGAGGACCCCAGAGGTTTCCTGGCACCCTCTCTGTCCTCTGCCAGGTGCAGGACCAGTGCCTCCGTGCCCCCATCTCCGTATGAGAGGTCGCTCTTAGTTTCTGCTGGCACAGCCACTGAGAGAAAAAACTCAGCCCACTCTTCCCCACCCACAGCTGCCTATCTCTAGAGGATACCTGCCACAGGCAACAGTGTTGGGGAGTGGCTTGCTCCACCACCAAGGATCAGCAATCCCTGAAAAACTGGGTGCGGGGAGGGGGCGACCTCCTGTCCTCCCCATCCTACCAGAGGGCAGTTCTCTTTGAGCACAGCAGGGTGGGACGGCAGGAGGGGGAAGGAGGCCTGGGTCAGCTGATGGCTGGGACTGCCGATGCTGACCTCGCATCTTGGTTTCAAGCAGTCAGCTGGGAAGGGAGGGGCTGCTGCTAGGACCCAGCCTGCCCCAGGCCTCTGGATCTCCTGCTCTCCCCTGCCTCAATTTCCCCCTCAAGGGGAGGGAGAACAGCGGGAGCTGGGGTGTGTCTGCATGTTTTGCTTTTGGTAGGAGTCCTAATTGGATCCAGCTGGGGAGCTGCCCCTCCTCCAGCCTCAGCCCTCACTCCCCCCACAGCCAGGGATGGGCAAGGAAGAGCACTGTCCCCAGTAGGTCTTTCAAACGGTAGAAGAAATCCCCACTCAGAACAGAGACAGGGACCTGCCACCAGCCTTGTCGGTACCCTCCAGCCCCTGTGGCCTGAGCAGGAACAGGGCACAGGATGTAATCACAGCCCCCTATTGTATCTTCATCCCCTCTAGTCTCTGTAGACCTTGTGCTACCCCTATGAACCCCTGCTGCACAGCCCCCCCCCCCCAGCTACCCTTCAGTTTACATCCTTCTGTACCCACCCCCACCCCATGCTCACATGTGTCCCACCCCCACAGTACCTCCCACACTTCACAATCACAGCTCTGCACTTACATTCCACCACACACAAACACAGCACCTCACAAGGCCCCCTGGCCCTTCTCACGAGCTCCCAAGCTCCACAGGCACACACAGGCCTAACTCGAACACACAGGCCAGAATGGGTCCAGCCCCGGCAGTGGAGGTTGGCCTAGCTCTGGTCCAGTCCAACAGCACACGTGAGGAGGGACAGCCCTGTTGGGCAGCCTGACCACCTTCATCTCCTGGGTGCCTGGAGTCCCCTTCTCCTGACCAAGCCTTTGCATGAGGCAGAAGAACTAGGCTGGCCAGTCAGGTGTGCCCAGCTCTCTGGATCCTCAGCCTCTCCCTAAAGCATGCCAGCTGTCTGTGGGGTTGAGCCAGCAGCAAGCAGAACTGAGGGTGGAGGGAAGAGTCAAGAAATCAGATACCTGTTTCTTGGCTAAATCTTTGGACTTTGCTACTTCCCCCCACCCTTACTTAATCTTCCACTTTTCCTAGGAGGGATTCGTGTCCCTAAATGTGGACAGAAAAGGAGGAATCAGTCAAGGTTCCTTGACTTGTTCAAAAAACAGCATAGGGGCACCTGGGTGGCTCAATCGGTTAAGACTCCAACTTCAGCTCAGGTCATGATCTCGCGGTTCGTGAGTTCGTGTCCCGCATTGGGCTCTGTGCTGACAGCTGGAGACTGCTTCAGATTCCGTGTCTCCCTCTCTCTCTGCCCCTCCCCTGCTCATGCTCTGTCTCTCAAAATGAATAAATGTTAAAACAAAACAAAACAGCCTAGAGGATAGGGGCACCTGGCTGGTTTAGTCGGTAGAGCATGCGACTCTTGACCTTGGGGTTGTAATTTTAAGCCCCATGTTGGATGTAGAGATTACTTTAAAAAAATAAAATAAAATCCTAAAAAAAAAAAAAAAAGCAGCCTGGAGATGTAAAAGAAAATGGTGTATGGGGGTGGGGGCACTCAACACCACCTCTCCATCATAAGCACCCCCCACTTTGTTCTTATCCACGGCTTTGCTTTCCATCCCACCCCTCACCAGCACCCTGAGCCCTCTGAGGCTACAGTTCCAGCGAAGAAGGCCAAAGAAGGGACCTGACAGTCCTTTGAGCCTAGAAGGAGTGGTTCCTGCTGCCTGGAAAGGCCCCCACACTCTCCCCCTCCCATAACCTTGACCCCGTTGGGCAGTGGGCCGGTGGCCTTGCTGTTGTTCAGGGCCTCTCCCGCAGCCCAAGTAACCTGTTGTGCCTGCTGGCAAGCCGATGCTCACAAAGGGACTGGAAGAGACTGAGGGAACTGAAACAAAGTCCTGAGTGCCCAGGCCCTCCTCTGCCAGCTGCCCCAGTTCCCTCATCCTTCCCTCTGGGGGAGCGGGCTGCACTGTGCAGTGAGAGCCCCAGAGGGGCTGGCCAGCAGGCCCGTGTGCCCAAGGCTTTGTCCAGCAGGCCTGCTCCTGGCCAACCTCCCCTCCTCCCTGCCTGCCTTCCCCCTCCCCCACTCCCACCCGGAGCTCCTGGCCCGGGCCTAACAAGCAGCCCATTGTGCCTCTGAGAGCAGGCACGGGCAGCCTGCAGGCGATCGCCCGCAGAGGCCTGTTTCCTGGGTCCTTGACTCCCACCCAGCTGGCCTGACCCCCTCCCACAGCTGTCCCCTCCAACCCCCCACCCCAAGGTTGAGCCCAGAGGGCATGGGCAGCCCGAGCCCAGCAGGGCTTTCCCTTCTTCCTTCCTTCCCCACAGAGGGCACACAGAGGAGCAGCTGGCACACCAGGAGCCCTCCAACCTTGATCCAAGCATGCAGGCTCCACCCTGCAGCCTCCCCGCTGGGCTCAGCCTGGACGACTTCATCCCTGGCAATCTCCGGGCTCACATAGGGTCATCCTCCCAGGGGGCACGGGTGAGTGACAGTGAAGAGAGGGTTACTGTGGGCCCAGAGTTGATGGGGACCTCAAAGGACAGGTGGGGGAGCAGGAGGCTTAAAGGAAAGGAAGGGGCAGAAGATAGCTCTAGAGAGCTTTGCTGGCTACCTACAAAGGGGTTAGGCTGACCCTCCAGCGCTCACCATGGGGTAAACCTTGTCCATGGTTCCCGCCCTTCTGCCGAAACTTCGGGCCTGAGCTGCTGCTCCTGGCCCCTCCCCACAGGTGCCTGTGATCCGGAATGGTGGCTCCAACACCCTTAATTTCCAGTTTCATGACCCTGCGCCCAGGACCGTGTGCAATGGGTACTTACCCTCCAGGAGAGATGCTTCCCGGCACCCAGGTGGGTCTGCTCCAAGATCCCCATGTTGGGGGTGGGGGGGATCAGAGCTTCATGGGCCTTTGACCTGGTACCACCCTGTGATGGGCAGGAGGGCCAGGAAGGCAATGGCAGGACTCTCAAGGTCCTGGGCCTCCAAGCTCAGCTAGCTGCCCTTCTCTGTGTGAGCACTGGTGTCCTGTGAGTGTAAAATGTGCTGTGGGAGAGCAGACCGACGCATCTCTTCTCCTCCTCCTGTACCCCAGTGCCAGGGGAAGGAAGTATGCAGGGGACACAGTCTTGGGAGGCTGGGGGGACCTCTAGCAGACAATGGAATAGCTTGGATTTGGGATGGAAGTGTGGAGGAACGTGAGCATGTGTTGTCTGCTGAAAGTGTGGGGGCCAAACCCCACAGCAGGGCCTAGGGGCTGCTCCAGTCTGTACTCACCAGCCAAACGGAAGTTTGGAGAGGCAGCTCTGAGAGCCCGTCAGCTCCTAGGCTCCTACCAGTCACCAGAGTCTGGGCCATGGGGTCCAGAAGATCCTGGGACCTTCTGGGTGCAGGTCTACCCTGAAGGCCCCTCTCCTGAGGAGGGAACCTCCTTCATTGAGCATCCTCTTGAGGCAGGCTCTGTGTCAAGTAGTTTATTCATTTGACAAATAATTGTTGAACACTTAGAGCTTGTAGGACACTGAAAAGACACATTCACAAGCCTTATTTCATTTAATCCCTTGAAGTCCTGGAAAGGTAAGCTACAATTATCAGCATCTTCCTAGTAAGAACCTGAGTCTCAGGGATGTTCAGTTGCAGAGGCTGAACCGAGATTCAAACCCTGGTCCTTCCAGGCCTGAAGACCTTCTGCTGCTACACTGGTGACTTGGGGGCTGAAGGTTCTGGGGAAGTTGAGGATGGTAGCCACTGTTGAGACGTAGCCACGTCTGGTGAATGAGTTTCTGTCCCTTATCAAGAGCCTTGAGGGGCGCCTGGGTGGCTCAATCAGTTAGGCGTCCGATTTTGGCTCAGGTCATGATCTCGCAGTTCATGAGTTCGAGCCCCGCATCGGGCTTTGTGCTGACAGCTTGGAGCCCGGAGCCTGCTTCGGATTCTGTGTCTCCCTCTCTCTCTGCCCCTGCCCCACTCGCATTCTGTGTCTCTCTCGAAAATAAAAACAAACATTAAAAGAAAAAAGAGCCTTGTGAGTGTGTGTCAGGCACTGTGCTCGGCACGGTCACACACACTGGATCTCCCTGGATTTTTGCCATGATTACCCTTGTTTTACAGAAGTGGAAACTGAGTCACTGAGAGGTTGCTTGCTGTGCCCCAGGTCACACAGCCAGTAGGTGGCAAGCTGGCATCTGAATTCTTTGTCCCCTCCACCCCTTTTCTGCCGCACCCTGCTGCCTTCCCAGCTGGGACCGTCCCCAGCATTCTCTGCCAGTAATGATTCGCAGCCCTCATTCTGAAGACTTTTAGGGCAGCCCGAGGAAAGGATAGGGTGGACTTGGGCACAGATTTCTCGGGAAAAATCCACTTTCATTCACTCGAACTTAAAAAATAAACAAAGGCCTGTGGTCTTGCTGGGGATGGGGAAGTTTGTAGAGTCCAAGCCATCAGTCCAAACAAACAAGGAGATGTTTAAATTTTTTGCACCCACAGGATCAGTGTTCTGAAGAGCAAAGGGACAAACAAGTCCAGGTGGGGCCGCTGCCCTTTGCTAATGCTCTACTGCACACTCCCCACAGACCCTGCCTGGTATCAGACCTGGCCAGGTCCTGGGAGCCAGCCCCCTGGGAGCCAGAAGACCCCTGCCTCCCAGCACCCCCACAACTGGTCAGCCACATGGACCAAGGACAACAAGCGCCGGGACAAGCGCTGGATCAAGTATGAAGGAATCGGGCCTGTGGATGAGAGCGGCATGCCTATTGCCCCCCGATCTGTGAGTCCAGGGCTGGAGGCCACTGACAGATGGGGCCTAGGGACCCGCGCTGATCTCCACTTCTGTGAATTAAAGTGGGAGCCACAAAGAATGCACCCAAACCATTTCAGACTAAAGCAGGGCTCAACCATGATGGGTTTTGGGGGGTCATAAGCCACATAAAATTACAGGTGCTCTTGTGTGTCTGAGTTGCACAAGTGGTCTGTGGGGGGAAAGGGGATCTAGAATGCCCCCAGGTTCTCAGAGGAGCAGAGTTCCTGCTGTAAGGGCTGAGCGAGGCAGGGATCCCCTCTGTTCATAGCCACGGGGCCTAGCACAGCCAAGGAGTGAATGACTGGGCTGAATGAGCTAGCGAGAGTCCTCTGAGTGAGAAGGCCTCACACGGTGGCAGGCATGGAAGGATCCAGGGCCCAGCCTCTGAGGAGCCTGCCCTTCTTCCACTGCATGCCTGTCTTGAGCCAGCCACCTGCCTTCAGTTCTCCACCTGGAACTGAAGTTGGTAACATGCTTCCCACAGCTGTTTTCAGCCTCCAGTGAGGCAGGGGCCATGAAATAACAGCCTGTGTTATTGCATTTATTCTTCATTGTGTGCAAATATATGTTTGTTGTAGAAATACCAGAAATATAGAAAATTGCAAAGAGGGAAAACAGAAAACACCCCAAATCTCACAGCCTCGGGACCATCACTGAGGGAGATCCTTCCCTATACCTTGTTCATATGTAATGTGCTACATGAAGTTACTGTTATTAGACATATCACAACAGCCCCCCCACTGGGGCTTCAAGGGTGGCCAGAGAAATGACCAGTGTGGAAAAACTCCTGTGGCTTCATATCAAGAGGGTGGTCTGACTTTGTCTTTTCTGACCCCAGAGTGTTGACAGCCCCAGGGACTGGTACCGAAGAATGTTCCAGCAGATTCACCGGAAAATGCCAGGTGAGACATGCTTCTAGGGCCCTCTCTCTGCCTGATTGTGCTCCACCCCTGAGGCAGGGGGAGGGATGGGCAGAAAAGGGAACGTACCTGCTCAGGGAGGTCTCCACCACCCCAGGCTCTGTGGTGAGCGGTCCCTAAAACAGGCCAAAGGGTTTGGAGCCTCCAAAGTCTTCTCTGTCCTTGGGCGGGGAGGGGGGACGATGACCAGACACTGTCCCTGGTATCCTCTGAGAGTTCTAGGAAGCCATGCAGTCACTCATTTGTCACATCAGCCCCCTGGTCACCTATTGAGCACTCACTGTGTGCTGAGCACTATTCTGGGTGCTGAAGATAAAACAGGGAATAAAAAAGAATGTCGTTGCTGCAGTGAAGCTGAAGACAGAGGGAGACACAGAATGAACAGACACATATTTAATATGGCAGATTGTGGTAAGGGCAAGGGAGAAAAGAAAAGGTCAGTGCCCAGTGCGGGCTGGTCAGGAAAGGCCCTGATAGGTGGTGGCATCTGAGCAGAGCTGAGGGAGGGAAGGAGTCGGCCCTGCAGAGCCAGGAGAGGAGCCTGGCAGCAGGGGGAGTGGCAGAGCCCCAGAGGCAGAAGCAGGCCTTTCTGGAGCAGCAAGGAGAGGCTGGGCTGGGGTGAGAGGGGCACTGGTGGGAGACAGAGGCAGAGTGATGGGATCTGGTCACGGTGGGCCTTTAGGGCCATTATCAGACTTTGGCTTCTACTCCATAAGAGCTGAGGAGCCACTGGGAGGTTCTGAGCAGAAGAGTGAGCTGCTCTGGAGGCTGCCGGGTGGGGAGGAGACGAGGATGCAGGATGCGGTGAACCACTTAGGGGGCCTGGCTTTAATCCAGGTTAGAGACGGACAGTGTCTCAGACCAGGGCAGTAGCAGTGGGACTTGTGGGATTGTGGAGACAGAGTCATGGGGATTTGCTGATGGATTGGATGTGGCATTAAGGAGAGACGTCACGGATGACTTGAAACCTGAGCAAGTCAAAGAGCGCCCCTCTTGTAAGTACAGGGAAGTGAGACAGGTACAGTCTAAGGGGTGTTCAGTTTTAGATGAGGTCCATCTGCTTGGGGGTGTCAAGCAGGCAGTTAATATGCAAGTCGGCAGTTCAGGGGTGAGGCCTAAGCTACAGATGGAAATACCTGGGATTCACTCAAAAATATTTTGATTTAAAGCCCCCCAACTAATTCCAATGTGAATTCCTGCAATAGACAGTATTTTTTTTTTTTTTTTTTAAGCCAGGAGACTAGACAGGATCACCTGGGGAGATAGACAGAGGCCCAAGGACTGAGTCCCCAGGTACTTGGATGTTCAGAGATTTGAGAGATGAGCAGAAATCAGCCAAGCAGACAAAGAAGGTACAGCAGGGAAGCCAAGTGAAAAAGAACTTTCCAGGAGGAATGATCCACTGTGACAGATCGACCATTTTAAAAAATATTTTTAAAGTTTGTTTTTGAGAGAGAGAGAGAGAGCGAGCAGGGGAGGGGCAGAGACGGAGAGGGAGAGAAAGAATCCCAAGCAGGCTCCACTGTGAGATCGTGACCTGAGCTGAAAGAAAACAAGAGTTGGAGGCTTAACTGACTGAGCCACCCAGGCACACTGACCATTTTGATTTGGTAACATGGAGGTCACTGGGGTCTTTCATAAGAGCAGTTGGGGGCAATCTGTTGGAGCTGAAATCTGCTTACCAAAAAGGGGCATTGGAGACAGTGAGTTAGTGATGGCACAGCTGTTTCTTGCAAAGGAAAGCCTAACAGTCTAGGAGCTGGAGGACATATGGGATCTGGGGAGAGGCATTTTGGTTTGCATTTAAGACAAGTGCTGTTGTGGCACGTCTGCATGCCAAGGGGATCAAGTGGGTTGGCTGGTCAGCAGCTTTTCCTAGGAGGCCCCGGAAAGTCATGAGCGCCATGAGGAGTGGGTCTGGGCAAAGGGGGAAGGACAGGCATTCAGAAGGGGGTGCAGAAAGGGAAAGAGGGAGAAGGGGAGGTGGAATTTCCCCAACCTGACATGGTGAGGGCAGGTTTACAAAGGTCAGGGAAAGGGTGTGTGTGGGAACGTGGGGAGGGAGGAACAGGAGGGTTTGGGCAAGTCCGCTGCCTGGGTTGGCTCACTCAGGCCCAAGGTCTGCCAGAGGCATTTCAAGCCCTCCAGAGAACTGCCCTCCTAATTCCTTCCCTCCCTCGGGACATTCTTCAGGCCCTGACTCAGCCCCTTGTCCCCTGCTCTAGCAGGAGGATGGCTGGGAGCAGCTGAGGGAGCCTCACAGGGCTCAGTGTCCTCACTTGAGGCCCCATTCCTGATCTGGTCCTTTCTGCTCCTGCAGACCTGCAGCTGGACTGGACCTTTGAGGAATCACCCAAAGGTGAGGGGATGCGGGTGGCCCGCCCCAACTCAGTGCCTGCATTTGCCCATCTCGTAAGCCGTGCCTGGCTTTGAGGCTCCCCCGTTGGCTTCCTTCAACTTGAGAAGTTCCTATAGCCCTTTTTCAGTGAGCTTCAAATCCCCTGGTAGGTGGCAATGAAAAACCTCAGCTTCGCTGTCCAGTCGACATCTTAGCCCTGGCTCTGATTTCTCTGGGCTTCTCTCTCATCATCTGTAAAATGGGGACACTACCTACCCCAGAGTTGTGGAGATTTAGTAAAGAGTGTGAAGCCCTTGGTGCAAACCCCAACCCTGTTCCCACAAGCCACCCATGAGCATGTGTGAGCGTGGGTGCCAGAGCCTTCAATGGTCACCCAGGTATCCTCAAGCTCAGCTCTCACTTCCCCTGGCCTGTCTTCTCCCAGTGGCTTCCTCCTGTGCGGCCTCTGCAGACTCAAGGCATCCAACGCCCCAGCAAAGACCGGCTGCCAGGCCAGGCCAGGCCTCTTCTCTGAGTGGGTGAGCCATCCTAGGAAAGGGGCCCAAGTGCTGCAGAGGGGTGCTAGCTTCCTTGTGGGGACTGGCACCCCCTGGTGGCCATGGCCGGTGCAGCCTCTCCGTGCCCCCCTCCCTCTGCCCTACCCCACAGCTCTGCTCCTCCTTAGGGTCCCCACCACTCCAGATACCCTCCTCGCAGCCAGGGCCAAAGGGGAATGGTGGGCAGGGGTGGACTCCGCACCCATTCCTGGTCAGGAATGCCTGTGATTCTTTTGTGGTTTGTAGCAGGAACTCATCACACCAAAGATCCACAGGTCATATGGGGTGAAGAGTGGAGTGGCCCACAGGCTGGGCGTGGACCTGTGGCCATTCTCTCCACAGCCTTAGAGAAAACAAGGGGTGCAGAGGATCCCAAGTTTCCTCCCAAGTGGGGGGGGGGTGATGAGGATGAGAGAGGCACCCTTCCACATAAGTGAAGGTTGTAGTTCCTTTGTTCTGCACAAACCACACAAGCCCAGCCCAGGCTGCCAGGGTCCTGGAGGGGCTCAGCCAGACCTTGAGAATCAGGAGCTCTGCTCACAGTGAAATCAAGGGGTTTCTTATTCCTTTATAGGAAGGGATTACCCTCATTAGCGTGGCCATAACTGGCCTGTGGCTCTTGGTGTCATCAGTAAGATAGAGGCTAAGAGCTCAAGATTTGAACCCAGAGTTTGGATTCAAGCTGCTGTGCTGCCACTAGCCATGTGACCTTGGGCACCTTAACCAATCTCAGCCGTCTGTTGAGTGGGGACCACAAGGTGGTTGTGAGTATAAAGGCACATAGCAAGTCTCCACAAATATCACTAATATACAGGAGTAAATATGACTAGAGCTCCCTTAAATTAGGAATGGTGTATTCTGTTCTCATTACCACTGTTATTACTAATATCATTATTTCTAAAATAGAGAATAGAGTCATACAGCCAATAAATCCTCACCTTCCGGTCAGACATTCCATCATTTGATAAGCTTGGTACAGTGAATCCACTTGGTGGAAACATTCAAACTCAACAGAGGCTGGAACATTTAAGCCAGCCAAGAAAGGAGCCCTGGAGGGGAACTAGGGCAAATGTGACCATGTGGAGCTTTGGTGGCTGGAGTGTTTTCACAGATGACACCACTGAATCCAGAACCCTTAAGGGACTGAGGCTGAGGGAATAGAAATAGCTTACCCAGGCTCCTGAGTCAGGGCCACAGGCTCTTTCCCCTGCCTTGGGTTCTCCTTGGACTAGGATGTGGTCCCACACTCAGGCATGTGTGTAAGACCGCTCAGCTGTGACAGCCAGAAAGACCAGCTTCATCAAAGCTGCACAGACATACATAGCCACAGTCATGGGGCCAGACTGAACACCAGTGTAGAGTATTTCACCAAGGTCAGTAGGAAAGGTCTAGCCATAGCTTCACCACACCCTCATGAAGGTGGGAATCCTACTCATATTATAGGTATCGAATCTGAGGCTCTGAGAGCCCTGTAATTTGCCAAAAGGTCACAGCTAAGTGGTAGAGCTAGCATTTGAACTCAGAGCTCGTAACTTTCCAGTATGTAACACTGCTTTCGCAGGCTGGAGCCAGTAGTGAGGGGTGATGTGTGTATGTGCAGGGCTGTGTTTTCACGTATGCCTCAGTCTCCCTAAAAGGAAACTGAAGAGATGTCCTCTCCTGTCTTTAGAAGAAGTTGGGACCCCTCTGAAGAGTCTTCTAGAAGCACCTTCAACTGTAATCCTGGAGCATCCTCCCTACACCAGACCCCACATCAGGTAGCCTTCCCAGCATCCTCCCCACACTACCCCCAATGCTGTGCCCTTTGGCCAGTCCCCTCTGCCGAAAGAGTATAGATAATGCCCTTTCAGTTTGGGGCCTGTCCTGTGCAGCCATGAAAGCCCAGAATCCTTAGGAGGGCACTGGCAGGCACAGGGGTGAGGCAGTGGCCTACAAGCCTACTTTTTGAGCCTGGACAGTCTCCTGGCACCCCTCTACTCAAGCTGATGCCCACCAACTTCCATGCAGGTGCTCAGACGCCAAGAGAAAGTGGAAAATGTCTGGACAGAAGATTCTTGGAACCAATTTCTGCAAGAACTAGAGAGTGGGCAGAAGGTGAGTGTCCTCCTGGCCCTCTGAGAGTGGTCATACTCCTTAGCTAGTGCATTTACGAAAGGGGATTCACCCCCTCTGACTTACCTTTCCCACCCTTAGCCCAAGAAACCGCTAGTGGATGACCCTGTTGAGAAGCCCTCCCAGCCCATTGAGGTGAGTGCTGCAGGATAGATTGGTGAAGGAGAGAGACAGCTATGTTGGGGGACAAATGAGGGAGACTCCTGGGTGGTATTGGCCCCAGTGACCGTGGGCAAGGCCAGAGACCCAAAGCTCTGACCCTCTCCAGTTCCATAGAGTTGACCTCTGTACGCCCAGCACCTGGGACAGTACCTGGCATAAAGTATACACTCAAATATGTGTTGAATCAATGTCTATTGACCAAAGCAGGACCAGAGAAGGGAGTGGTCAGTGTGGACTTGTCAGGAAGTGTTCTTGGAGGTGGAGCTGGGCTCTCAAGATTTGGGAGAGCTTGTTGAGCCAGAGAGAGAGCACTCAGTGTGGGGAGACACAGAGGCAAAGGCTGGAGGGTCAGCAGGAGGGAGAGCAGGTGGAGTACAGGCTGTGGAAAGCACAGAAGACCTGATCAGAGAGGAAATAGGGAGCCTTATAGGCTCTGGAGCAGGGAAGTAACAAGACAACAGACACTATCAGGAAGTACTAAGGTACTATCATGGGAGTAGGGATGGGCGAGCCCGGTCAGATGGGAGGGGCCAGTGAGAAGCTGTGGAAAGGCCATCCTGATACCCTGAGACAGCTCTGGGCAGGCCCACAGGCAGGGAGCCTGCCCTTTACCCAAGCACTGCGTGCTTTGTCCAGCTGCCCATTGGGTTTCTCACATCTGACCTTCGATCAGCGCTCCCGCACTGTGTCCTCCACCACCCCGCGCTCCCGCCCCTTCCTCCCTCTCCCCACCCCCGTTACTGCCCAAGTCTCTCCCCATAACCCGCCCCCAGGTCCTGCTGGAGAGAGAGCTGGCCAAGCTGAGTGCGGAGCTGGACAAGGACCTGCGGTCAATTGAGACCCGGCAGCCATCCCCCAAGGTACCGGCCTCCCAGTCCCCTCCTGGGACCCTGAGCCCGCAGCAGCTGAGCATGGGTGGGAGGGGCAGGCAGACCAGAGGTGTTGCCTCCAGCGCGACCTTGGACGGACTTCATCCCTGTCTGCTCTCTCCTTTATAAAATGCAGGGCGTTGACTTTTCCAAATGACCCCTAAGAACCCTTCCAGGCGGACTCCACGTCAGCCTGACGTCCTAGTGCCGGGGGCTCCCCGCCCCGGCCCCGCCCCGCCCCCCCCCCCCCGACCTCGGCCCGCAGGGACCCCAACCCTTACCCGGCCCCAGTTTCCTGGGCCGGCCTCCCCTCTTCCGCCACCCCACGGTTCCTCCCCCGGCTCGTCGGCTCCTCCCGGGTTCCCGGCCCTACCGCCTGCGCGGGCGACTCTAGGACCCCGCGTCCCTCCTGCCCCTTCCCACCCCTCCCGCCCTTGCGAGCCGCAAACTTTTCCGGAGGCGGCGGCCTCGGCTGCCGCGGGGCCCCGGCGTCCCGGGCCCTGACCGCGCCCGGTCTCCCCGCACAGAGTTCCCAAGTGCCCCGACGGTGCCGGGAGCCGCGGCCTCCAGCGCGGTGAGTGGCCCGGCGGGGCGCCGGGGACGTGGCGCGGGGAGGGGGCGGCCGCGCTGGGAAGGGGGGCGAGCCCCGCGGAGGGCGCGGGAGGAGGGGCCTGGGAGGTTGGCCAGTGGCCGCGGAGGGAAACCTGTCCCCGTCCGAGGACTGGGTGGCCGCGGCCAGCGGCGGAGCGAGGCCGAGGGAGCCTCGCGCTTCCCACGCGCCCTCCCGCGGCCCCAGGCCGCACCCTTTCCCGGCCGCGACCGCTGGGGAAGTAGGACATCCTGTTCAGAGCCCGGGACGTGGGAGACGCCTTGGGAGGAGGCGGCGGGAGATGCGAAGAGACTTTTGGGCGGGCAGGGGTGAGCGGCGTAGGGTGTGAGGCCCGGGACAGGTGGCTCACCCGCTGTATCCCGCGCAGCCCGGCCTCCGCCTGGAGCTCCAGTTACCCGAATGCACTTTACCAGGGTTCCTCCCGGCCCCTGAGCCCCCACAGAATGGCGGATGGAACAAGCCCCTTCCTAGGTCGCAGGGACTTTGTCTACCCTACCTCGGCCCGAGGTAAGGACCAGCTCCTTTTCTCACCCAGACGCCCGCCGCCACGCACCAGTTATGCTGGTGCCTGGGGTGGGGGTGGGGGGCGGTGGGGGTGGGGAGGCAGGACGTTCATAGAGCCCCCTGCTTCCACTGGTCCCTGTCATGGGGTGGGGGTGGGGGTGAGCGGAACACCATCCCAACTCCGCCCCCCCAGACGTGGCGTTCCCAAGCTGAGGTAGCACTTCTCCACAGACCCTAGTGCCTCTGAACGAGGGGGCAGCCCAGCCAGGAAGGAAGAGAAGAAGGTAAGGAGGGGTGAAAGCACTAGGGTCAGGGTGCGAGGGGGTCTGGGGTGGGTCCCGGTGATGGCTGTTTCAGACCCGCCGCCTGCTTGACTGAAGTGACTCCCTCTGTCCTCTCCTCCTGCCCAGAGGAAGGCCGCCAGACTCAAGTTTGACTTCCAGGCACAGTCCCCCAAGTAAGTGCCCTTCTCTCTCCTCCCCACCCCCAGGACTGTCTCTGCACCCTATGGGAGGAGGGGAGGACAGGGCTGCCGGGGCCTCCCCAGAGGTGGGTGAGACTCTGGGTGCACTAGACAGGGTCTGAAGGGAAGGAGGATTGGGAGGGCCTCACTTTGCTGGATGTCCTTACTCTGGCCTGCAGGGAGCTGACTCTGAAGAAGGGTGACATTGTCTACATCCACAAGGAGGTGGACAAGAACTGGCTGGAAGGGGAGCACCATGGTAGACTGGGCATCTTCCCTGCCAATTATGTGGAAGTAAGCAGGAGAGCAAGCAGGAGTGCGGCCTGGAGGGCGGATGGGTTGCAGAGACTTAGGGTGCAGACGCACTGACCCCTCCACAGCCCTTCTCTGGAGCTGACTGCTTCCCACACATCTCACAGGCTTCCTGATAGGTAAAACTGTGAACTCCAGGGGCAGGGGCCTGGTCAGCCTCATTCATGCCCTTGGCCCCCACAGGGCCGCACCCAGTACTTTGCCTGTACTCAGGACATGTTTCTTAAATGAGGACTAAAGGTAGAGTGCAGCCCATGGAGGAGAACCAAGCGACCCCATCCCTGTGCCCAGACTTTCACCATTCAGCAGCTCTCTCAAGCTGTCTTTGGGAAGGATCCCGAGGGCAACTGGCAAGGGCATGTAGTGTGTGACAGCTTTCTAATCACATCACATGTACATGCATCACTTTCTTCATCTGTAGTACCTTCCTTGTTCTCTCATTAACCTGAGAAGAGATCAGTCATCCCCACTTTACAGATGCCCTTGTAAGGTTCAGAGACAAGTGGTTAAGTACAAGATCCAGAGGTGCCTGACTGGCTCAGTGGGTAGAGCATGTGACTCTTGATCTTGGGGTTGTGAGTTTGAGCTTCACATTGGGAGTAGAATTTACTTAAATAAAGAAAACTTTATTTTCCTTGAGTATTTAATGATATAAGTTTCTCTGTAAGCACTGATTTAACTATGCTCCACAGGTTTTGATGTTTTGCTTTTTTTTTAATTCAACTCAAAGTATTTTCTCATTTCCTTTGTGACTTCCTCTTTGACCCATGGATTGGGTTATTGTTTAATTTGGGCTCTTGATTTGATAAGAATCAGTAGGCCTCCCTTACCTTCAGAACAGTCTCTGTGATTCTGAAACTCCACCAAATATATGCAGTATCCCGTGTTATTAGACATTTACATATTAGTATGAAATAGTTTACTAGCTTCTTGATTTTTTTTTTTATGAATAGGGTGAAGCAAAGGGAATGTGGGGATTCTAGGCACCTGGTGGGGTAGAAGGGACAGGGAAGAAGGATACTTGGTATCGGCAGTGGTGTTAGATCCTCACTTTTAGATCAGGTTGCAAGATGTTCCCTGCTTTTTAGAACTCTTCATTTACTTCTGTACTCCAATTTAAACTGTCTCTTAGGACTGACTTCCATCTTTGTTCTTCCACTGCCTACTCCACATACCACAGGGGAAATTCTTCCTCCAGTAGCCTTCTGGGACTAACCACCCCTTGGCTGTGCTCACCCTGGCCACCCCAAAGCTTGTGTCTGCTGTCTGTATCCTTGCTGGCTTCTGGGGCACATCTCACTGATACCATCTTCTCTTTGTTACCTCACCCTCCCGGGAGCCTCAGGTCTGCCCAGTTGATGCCCAGGCTTAACCTTTCTTCCTCTAGGTGCTGCCTGCAGATGAGATTCCTAAGCCCATCAAGCCTCCAACCTACCAGGTGCTGGAATATGGAGAAGCAGTGGCCCAGTACACTTTCAAGGGGGATCTGGAGGTGGAGCTGTCCTTCCGCAAGGTGCGGCCAGGCCGGAAGTGGGGGGGGGGGGGGCGGTCAGGGGCCGGTGAGGACATGGGTAAATATGTGTAGCTAAAACATTTTTTTAAGGAGTCAAGTGTACCCATCTTCTCCCAGTATTTAAAAATTTTCCTAATCTCTTTGCATATGTTTCCCCTAATTTAGCCCATTTTTTAAAAGTTTGAAACTTCTAGAGTAGTTGTGCTTTTTTCAGTTGCAGGTTGGTAGGCTGTGAGGATCATAATCAGCATTTTTATAAGAACAGAATGGAAATCTTATAATGCCTTGCATGTAGAAAGGGTATTTTACCAAACTTTTAGGCACTTACATATGTACTCATGTGCGTGTGTGCGTACTGGGTTGTTATTAGAATGTTAATTTTTACTATAGATCATGAGGAAGTTTGAAAAAGTCCTAGAAAGCGGGAGCTGGTCTCGCTTTGGTTGATTTTGGGGGCAGAGACCGTGAATGCCCCTAGCGAAGGTCCTCCAGAAGAGCTAGCCCCAGGGAGAGAGAGGGAAGGAGCTGGCTGGGTAGTGAGAGGTGGAGGGCGGGAGAGGGCTGGAGACCATCCTCCCCAGGGCAGCCCTGCCTAATGTCAGTCAGCATGTGGGCTTGAGGACACACTGGCTGTCCCTGGGAGTTTGTTTTTTGATGCACTGGTGATCGATCACCCAGGGAAGAGGCAGGGACAGGACCGTGTCACGGCAGTGGCGACTGATGGCTGTCCAGTGCTTCTTACCAGTCGGCCACTGATCTCTCTTGCTCCTCACAGCAACACGATTGCTATCCCCACTTAACATGTGAGGAAACTAGGCTCAGAGAGGCACAGTAACTTGTCCGAGGCCACACAACTTGAAATTGGCAGAGCCACCAGGTTCCCCCGTGACTGGAATTCCGGGGAGAGGGTGCTTTGGAGTCAGAGGGGTACATGTCACATAGGCTTCCCAAAGAGGCAGGACTTGATCCGTGCCCAGTGCGGCATGTTGTGGGAAGAGCCCAGGCAGCCGGGGCTTGGCTCCTGATTCCACCACCTTCTAGTGACGTGACTGCACAACCTGCTGACCTGCTCTGAACTTGCTCTGTGCCAGGCATTAGGTTTAAATGAGACAGCCCCCGTGGGCACCCGCAGGGGCATGGTGCCCAGGAGGGCCTCGCAGATGCTGATGCTTTTCTGCACCCCCAGGGGGAGCGCATCTGCCTGATCCGCAAGGTGAATGAGAACTGGTACGAGGGGCGCATCTCCGGCACAGCGCGCCAGGGCATCTTCCCTGCCAGCTACGTGCAGGTGTGCCGTGATCCCCGGGTCCGGATCTGTGACGATGGCCCCCAGCTCCCTGCATCTCCCCGTCTGACCACCGCCCGTCTGGCTCGGCACTCCAGCTCCCCATTAGCACCACACAGCCCAAACGATCCTGACTGGGGGAGCCAGACCTCCCCCCGCCGTACTGGCTTCTCCTTCCCCACCCAGGAGCCCAGAGCCCAGGGCCAGGTAAGGTGACCTGCCTCAGCTTAGAGAGCTGATCCCTGCTTCCCACACTATTTCCTCCATTCCTTTGACAGAATCCTTTGGATTCCTTCCTAGTCTGCCCCAGGACAGATCAGTGGAATAGCTGGGCAGAACCTTGCACAGCAGAGCCACCCTGGCCTTGTGGACCACAGACCTCTCAAGTTGGTTCTGGCTCTTGCGCTGCAGCCCAGGAAGGCATGGGGCAGCCAGCTAGTTTTAGGTGTGACCCCAAAGCCAGCCCCAACTTCCTGACCATATAGACTCCACTCTTGTGATTTGCGTGTATCAGTTTCTAGGACAGGGTCATGTGGGAGTCAGAGGTCTGCCATTCCCTTGCGTCTGACCTTAGGCAGATGACATACAGTCTCTGGATTTAGTTTTTTTCCGCTGTGGAATGGGGATAATAATTCCCACTGGAGAGGGTACTCGGGTGGGTTTGAACTAAAAGCTTATAGTAGCTGATGGGGAAAAGATATCATTGGTACTTACGCTGACCTAGTCCACAAACAGGTACGCTCACTCCTGTGCTCATCCATTCACTCAGCAAACCTATGTGAGCATGAGGCACGTCCCATGCCTGGCTTTGTGCTGGTGTTTAGAATCGGCCACCTACCCTAGCTGGGCCTCAGCTTCCCAGCCCCTGTGAAGTGCAATGCTCAGACAGACCTCTCTGCCATGGGGGTTCAGAGGATGAGATGGGGGCAGGAGGTAAAGTGGGAGGGCCCACTGCACTTCCCCTCCCTCATGCCTGCATGTGCCTGCCTTTCCTCCTGTGGACCCTCAGGGTTTCGGCACCTCTGGGTCAGCTCTGTCCCATCCTGGAGGCTCCAGCCGTCCCGTGGACCTGGGGACCTCCCCCAACACCACTCAGATACACTGGACCCCGTGAGTACCATCTGGGGGTGCTTGGTCAGGGGTGGAGTGTTGCTTGCAGGCAGTGCTGAGCACAGTGACGCCCTCCCCCCCCCCCCCAGCTTGCCCTTTTCCCACTAAGATAGATTTGGTAAACTCCTGCCTTTGGCACCGATGGATGATTTGCTGGGGGGCCACTTGTCTGTGGTGGTCCTGACCTGTCTCTGCTAGCCCTTTGTCCTTAAAGCAAGTTTCCCACACTCTGCCCCTTGGCCTCAGTCTCCTCACTGTGTTTCCAGCCCTGAGGTCAGTGCATGTATGTGTGAAGTGTGGGAACTGGTAGAACAGACCTGAAGGCACTGGGAGCTCGGAGGAGGAGGGGTTGGGGTAGTTAGGGCTTGGAGCACAGGGTGCAGGCCTGGGAAAGGTTGCACTGAAGCCAGACAGAGTTGCCATTCTAGAAGCTGGGCCAGGGGCCAATGGGATTATCTGGAAAACTCAGAGGACATGGCAACACTTGAGTTAGACTCTCTGGGCCTGATCTGAGGCAGGGGCCAGACTCTAGTTGTTGCCATGATGCTGTCTCCCACAGGTATCGGGCGATGTACCAGTACCGGCCCCAGAATGAGGATGAGCTGGAGCTGCGGGAGGGGGATCGGGTAGACGTCATGCAGCAGTGTGATGATGGCTGGTTTGTGGGTATGTGGGCCTGGCAGGTGGGCTGGGGGGTGGCAGGTTGGAAGAGGTATTTCAGGGTCCCAGGGAGATGGGCTGGGGGCAGGGAGATGGGCAGACCAGAAGGGGATATCTGTGAGTTCTGGGCAGGATAGCTGGGGAATATCTCAGGGTCCTGGGGGATGACCCAAGGGACAGGTCAGAGTGGGTATCTTGGGGTCCCTGGGAAGATTTAGTGGGCTGTCGGCCTGCCAGTGCCGATTCAGCAAAGATTTGCAGTCTGACCGACAAGCCCAGGGTCACTAATGAAGTCAGCATGGACTCAAGACAGCAGCGTTCCTGACCCTCACAGCCCTGGTCCTTCCCACCACACACCTGTCTCTGATGGGAAGGACCAAGTCTCACATCCAAATATACCCACCCCCACCCCCAGTTAGCAACTGGCTCCCCTGCCCACAAGAGGGAGTAGAGAAAGATCCCGGCCCTTAGGGCTGGTCCTAGGGCAGCTCAGGCAAAGGACTAAAGCAGGAAGCCTCAAGTTGGCCTTGGCCTGGTTCAAGGTGACCAACCCAACAGCCTTCACACAGCCTGTTTCCTCCAAGTGGGCAGGGCCATACAGGTCTCAGCTTCAGAGGAAGGGGCCGTTTTCAGAGAGTAGCGAGCAGCCAGAGCCCCCTCCCACAGCAGGCTGCCGAGCCTAAAGGGTGGCAAGGCTGTTTGGTGGCCCCAGGGGCAGTCTCTTGACCTGGCAACCCACCGTTTCTCATCTGAATCCTAGCACCTCATTGCTGACCAAGTTTCTGACACACCAGCGATCACGGAGCACTAACGTGTTAACAGCGCTTGCCTCAGAGGGGTGGGCTTGGGGGGCACATCCTCATTTTCCTCTGTACACTTCTGCTTTTGCTGGATTTACTTAGTTTATTTATTTATTTTGAGACAGTCAGAGAGCGCAGGGGAGGGGCAGAGAGAGTGGGAGAGAGAGAATCCCAAGCAGGCTCCACACAGCACAGAGCCCGATGCGGGGCTTGAACTCACGAACTGTGAGATCATGACCTGAGCTGAAATCAAGAGTTGGATGCTTAACCGACTGAGCCACCCAGGTGCCCCTGCTCTTGAATTTTTTTTTTTTTTTTTTACTACTAATAAAGCTTTGCAAATGTAGACAAGAAGAAAAAGCACCACTTTTGTGGTATAAGCCACAAGTGCTTTTAGAGGAAAGACTTGGGAAGTTCAGTATCTTAGTCACGCTAGCACAGTCCAAGAGCTTGGTAGCTACATGTGGCTAGTGGTTATCATTTTGGACGGGGAAGGCTTCCTGGAGGAAGTTGGGGAGCTAGGCCTTGAAGGGCAAGGGAAGGATTAGGGGAGGCATCCCAGGCAGGGGAACAGTATTGGCAAGGGCTGGGGACAGGGTGAGCATAGGCTGCTCATAAGGAAGTCAGGATGCCAGCCTGCTAGGAGGGGAAGGTTCAGGACTTTACTTTCATTTTATATTCCTGTGTCTTCTAGCATTCCCCCTTCTCCACCCCCAGAACATGGGTTTCTTTGGGGTTGTAGCAGACCCAAGGCCTGGATTTTACTCCCACCTCTACCCCTAAGTGCTTTTGGGGAACTCACTCGGCCTTCTCTTTAGGCCTTGCCTGCCTATCCCATCTGTAAGATGAAGGTGAAGGACGCCTAGGTGGCTCAGTGGGTTAAGTGTCTGACTCAATTCTGGCTCAGGTCATTGATGGTGGTGACATGGAGGCCTGCATCCAGCTCTGCCCTAGGTGTGGAGGCTACTTGGGGTTCTGTCTCTCCCAAAATAAATAAATAAACATTTAAAAAAATAAATTGAAGGTAGGGCATCTGAATGGCTCGGTTGGTTAAGCATCCAGCTTAGGCTCAGGTCATGATCTCGCGGTTTGTGGGTTCCAGCCCTGCATCGGGCTCTGTGTTGACAGCTCGGAGCCTGGAGCCTGCCTCTGATTCTGTGTCTTCCTCTTTCTCTGCCCCTCCCCACTCACACTCTGTCTCTCTGTCACTCTCTCTCTCTCTCTCAAAAATAAATAAACATTAAAAAGTTTGTTTTTAGGGGCACCTGGGTGGCTCAATCGGTTAAGCGTCTGACTTCGGCTCAGGTCATGATCTCGTGGTCTTTGAGTTTGAGCCCCGCATCAGGCTCTGTGTTGACAGCTCAGAGCCTGGAGCCCGGTTTCGATTCTGTGTCTCACTCTCTCACTGTCCTTACCCCGCTTGCACTCTCTCTCTCTCTCAAAAAATAAACATTAAAAAAGTTTTTAAAATTGTTTTTAAAAATAAATTAAAGGTGAGAACAGTGAGTTTCCTCCATATTTAAGGTCTGCTAAATCTCAGATTTAAAGTCTGAATTCATCCTCCTGCTTACTTTCCTGAGGAAGGCTGGGTAATTCAGTGCTGTGTGCAAAGTTATACACTGCAGAGTACTCAAACTCCGAGTCATTGAATTTAGGAAGTGTAGCTTTGCCCAGATGCCCGCTAGGGGGCAGAAATGAGGAAAGCAAATCCTTCGACCCTGGGACAGGGACTCCACATGCAGTTCCGGGCACTGCCAGTAGGGAGAAGGTCCCACACCCCCACATTCCTACTAAATAAAGAAGTTTAGGGAATTCCTTTTCTCTTTTTCTCTTTCAGGTGTCTCCCGGAGGACCCAGAAATTTGGGACATTCCCTGGAAATTATGTAGCTCCGGTTTGAGTGGTGGTCTCCGTGGCAACTCAGAGCCAAGCCAGGATGGGGTGGGGAGCGGTAGCACTTACAGGAGGGAGAGAAGATCCACCCTCCTCCCTTCCCCAAGACCTGACCTGCTGGCATCTGCAGACAACTCCAGCAGCCATTCTTTGGAGCCCCCTCTAAGCCCCCTGGACTGCTTCCCACCCACAACTCACAAACATTCCTCCAACAGCCTTTTTATTTCCTCCCCTACCACACTCCCCAAATATAGAGGTCTGCTTTGAAGTGGAGACTGTTTCCAGGCCTTATTGAGACCAGACCCTGGAGCCCCCCACCCCGCCCTGCTATGGCATTTCCTCTAACAGGGACCAGCTCCCAGCTTCACCCCCATGGGGTTCTTCTAACAAGGACCAGCTTCCTAACCTAACAGAGACCAAAGGCCGCCTCTGCCTAGAGGAGATTCCTCCTCTTTCAGTCCAGCTTACCTGCTGCCCCCTTTGCCTTCCTGCCTCCAGCTGGGCTTGGGAGTGAGGTGGGAGAGGGACACAGCACCTCCTTCGTGCCCAAGGCCTGGTAAGAGGTCTTGCCTGAAGGCGCCCTCTTCCCAAAGGCTGCCAAGCCCTGGGCTTGGGCTGTGTGGGCCGTCCTGCTGCTGTAGTGCCCAGGAAGGGCTGGGCCTCAGAGGACTGGCCTATTCCAGGTGTTTTCCCAGAAGACTGATATGTGCTGCCCTCCAGCCTCCCCAGCTCCTCCAACCCCCAAGTCCCCTCTGAAAGAGAATGTCAAATAAATCTGGATACCAGGGACCTTGCCAGTCCTTTTCCTTCTGGGCAGGAGAGGGCTCCTCCTGCTTAGCGTTGTGGGAATTCTCTCTGCTGTCAGCTGTGCTGGGAACCAGGTGGGATGTTGAGTGTGTGTGTGAAAGGGGAGGCTGGAAAAGCACCATCATTGTCTCTAAAGATCTCAGCCCCCGGGTCTCAGGCAGGATGGGGCAGCCCCCAGGACCAGAGAGCAGTCTGATAAGCAATGCTGAGAGAGAACTCACATCATAGGGCCCAGGGCAAGGCCTGATTATGGGGAGAAACCAGAGATGGGAGCTGAATGTGGCCTTGTGTGCAGGCTGTTTTGATTCCGGAGTGGCCATGGGGTTGCTGGACTAGATGACATTTCTAGCTCTTCTGCTCCTAATGTTTTCCTTCTGTGTGCTCCAGTTCCACACCAAAGCTCTCGTGTGTTTGTTTACTTTCTTCTTTGAGCTCGGGTTTTTGAGCAATCAATTGCGGGAAGCTGGGAGTGGTGGGGCACAGCTTACCCGAAGCAACTCTTCTCGCCCAAGGTTTCAGAGTCCTGGGGCCTGGTGGATCCTGCTAGGTGACAGCAGTGGCACCGTCTGGGCCGGCTGCTCTGCCAAGAAAGAAAACTCCAGTCCTTGGCAGGTGCTGGGAGTTGAGCAAGGCATGAGGTGCTACATGTGTGTTCTCTGACGTAAGCGTCTCAATGACAGGTATATGATTCTGTTTTATAGGACGAGAGACCGAGGCTGAGAAATTAAGTTGTCTGGGCCACATGAATGTGAAGTCAGGTCCAATGACTCTTGCCACCTGTCTGCACAAAGTGTATCAAATGCCCAGGCAGTCCTTGTCCCAGAGAAGGAAGGTCATGCAGGAGGCCAAGGACTTCCCTGGGGCCGCCCCAGGTTGGGCCTCCTTTATATACTTCCTGGCAATCCTGTCTTCCAGGCCTGTGGGTGGGAAGAGGTGCTGGTGCCTTGCTCTGCTGGGATGGGGGTGGGGGACACCTGTGAATGACAGGGCCATAGCCTGGGTGTGGCCTGGGCCCCAACACTGGTTAAACAGCAGCTGGAAGAACAAGACCTACGTGCACACCATCTGTTCTGTCCACCCTGGTCCTCACCGCGATCTGCTTCTAAGTTGGTAGGTCCAGCCCATTTTGTGCAAATGATTATTCTCCAGGAACCCACTGGCCTGTTCCTCATCCCCTGTCCCAGCTTCTCCACATTCCCTGATGCCCTCATCAAAGATAGCAGGGTTGTGACTTCCTTTCCCTGGGGCAGAAACCAAATCCACACCCTCTTTGATAGATCCCTGAAACCTCCCCAGCAAGCCAACCCTACGCCCCTGGGCTGCCTGCCACGACAGACCTGCCTGTACAATGACTACTTCTGTGCCTTGACCTGGTGTGAGGCAGGAGGTCACTGGAGGATCACAGGCCTGTGGGGTGAGGGGGACCTGTGGGGTCAGAGTCAGAAAGGGCTGTAGGCCACTGGGTATGCTCATGCCATTAGAGAGGTGAGCTGATAGATTTGCCCAGGGCCACAGAGTTGCTTAGAGCAGGACAGTACTCCCTTCTGTTCCACAGGATCCTTGTCCCTAGGTCAGACGACTTTGTCTTTGTCATGAGTTTTGTGACTGCATGGCCCACAGGGCAGAAATCCTGTAGATTAACCTGTAGATGTTTCTAGAGACCAGTGCAAAGTCAGGAGCACAAAGAGGTGTAAAACAGAGGCCCTGCCACAAACTGGGGGTGAAGGAAGGGAAATTAATCCATTCAATCATTTCAAACAATATTCATTCAACATTTATTGAATGCCTACTGTGTGCCAGGCACTGTACTAGGCTCTGGGAATGGAGCAGTGAACCAATTCCCCCACCCTGCCCTAAGAGGAATCTGCACGCCAGCAGCTTTATATGAGAGGACAGTCTATGCAACAGGAGGCTAAAGTATGCATTATGCTCACTTTACCTGTGGGGAAACTGAGGAAATTACCCAAAGTCCCACAATAAGAAGCAGATCATGCATTTGAGGCTAGGTCTGTGTGACCCCAAGGCTGTGCTTGCCTGTCCTGCAGCTTCCTGCTCCCTCAAGGGCTTCCAGCCTAGTCGGGGAGGTAGAGCAGATGTACCAGGCAAAGTGGCCATTCCAGGAGGCCCAGGAGTGATTGGTGGGAGAGTGGCTTAAGCACACAGAGGACAGAGGCTGTGGGAGGGAGACCCAGAGTCTCCGGGTTTGTGAGTGCAAAGAGGACGAGACACAGGGCATAGGTTGGCGAGAGGGATGGTGAGGGCACTCCTTGCAGAGGGAACCTGGAGGGACTGACTCATACCTGAAGCAGGCAAGTTACAGCTGTGCCCACAGGTGTGCTTCCCTGAAAACAAACCAGCCTGACAGAGACAGTGCAGACTGGAGGCTGGTGGAAGATGCCAGAGCCAGCTCTGGTGGGCCCCGAGGTCTCCAGGGTGAGGGTTGCCAGGTATGGCTCTGGGGAACCATTTGCCAGATGGTACTGAGCTGGTGCCTGGGGCCTTTCTTCGGCTGTCCTCTCCAGAGCCCTAGAGCCTGGGTTCCAGGTGGTTGGCAGAGGGCTGGCCACATGGGCAGCGAGGGCCAGTGGTGACTGTTGGGGCTGGCCCACCCCAGGGGGGGCAGCAGAGAGCGTGAGGGGAGGGCAGCTAGGAACGGAAAGAGCATCAGCCCGGGAGAGTGCCCAGCGCCCTCCAGCCAGCAGTCTCTCCATCTTTTGGGCCTGGAAGGTCTCCCTGAGCGGAGCAGGCTTAAGAAGCATCTCAAACAGGGAAGCTCTGAGCAGCCCGAAAACCCCAGCAGTCTGCACCACCGACTAGCCGGGGCGCCGGCCGTTGGGGAACGGAGTTGAAGAGGTCCGAGGGGCGGCCGGGGCTGGAGATCTGTGGGTGTCGGGGCTGCATCCGCGCCTGTGTCGGAGCCCGGAGTGGGCGGAGATGCCAGGCGGACCGCAGACATACCCAGCCGGCCCTGCCCCGCCCCAGCCCCGGGTGTGGGGGTGCTCGAGGGGCCCTTCGAAGGCGGGTGGGCGCCACCGGCCTGGGGGAGCTTCGGGGGGGGGGGCGCCAGTCTCAGCTGTTTGTGAAGTGGGGCTCGCGACCCGTCACCGGAACGCCTCCGCGGCACCCTCAGGGGGCAGTCGGGAGGAGAAGGGCACCTCGGGGACGACGACCGCAGCCTTCAGGGGGCTCTAGGGAGAGACCCTCCCCCCACCCGCACACCCCCCGCGGGGCGCGGGCCAGGTGGCAGCGCCGGGGCTGGGCTGCGCGGAGGAGGCGTCCTCCCCGGCCAGGGGCGGCGGCAGGGGCGGCTCCGGGATCACATGGGCGGAGGCAGGTCCTGGAGCCCCGGGCGGGCTCTCCCCAGAGTCGGGCAGACGGCGGCAGCGGCGGCAGCGGGAGCGGCGGTGTCTCCACACCTTCCCTCCTTCCCCTCCCTTCCCTACCGGGCCTGGCCTCCCAGCCCGACGAGTGAGAGCGAGCCAGGTGAGCGGGAGCCAGGTGAGCGCGCCCACCTGCGCACCGTCCGCACGGCCGACGAGCTTCCCGGCTCCGGGGACCTCGCAGCTCTGCGCGCCGCGTCCCCTCTGCGCAGCTCTCAGAGCCTCGGCTCTTTCCTCCGCCCACGGCCTGCAGCCTCCCTAGAGGCTGGTGCGCCCCGCGTGCTGAGCTTTCCTGGTCCCGGGCGCTCCTCCTCCAGCCCCCGGCCCGTGGGTACTTTGGCCTCGGAGCACAGAAGGTGCCAGAACTGGGAGAGCCGGGCCGACGGGCTGGGCACCTCCCCGGGGCCCCGGGCGCGGAGTCCACAGGCAGGCTCAAAGGTCTGAGACTCCAAAGCGTCTATGAACCGCCAGCGCCAACCTAGGGACCTAGGCAGGGACAGGGGCTAGTCCGGAGCAAAAGGGGAAGCCAAGGACTGGGGAGAGGGCAGACAGCTCCTCTTGCTTGGGCGTCCTCTGCCCAGGTTCCTAAACACGGGAAGTGGCCCTAGTGTCTTTGATGTTGATTGGCAGCACTTGCAGTCACTGGGCCTCCCCAGGGGCAGCCCCAGGGTGGGTGCTGGGCAGGGTGGTGGCCCAGGCTGGCATTGCAGCTTCCTGCCTGGGTTGGCTCCCAGCTCCATAACTAGAGGCTCAGGAAATCCTACAAGGGCTTGGTGTGCAAGGACACTCCCTTGCCCAGCGGAGGGGGCAGTGGATGGGAGGCCTGTGGCCCCAGCTAGCAGGCAGCATCAATCAGCTCAACCTGCTGGCCACTGCCAGGGGGTGGGTGTGCCCAACTTGGCAGATGAGCCCGTCCTCCTGGCCGGGGCTGTTCAGAGGGCAGCAGGCCCCTGGAGGAGGTGGGAAGCCCAGTCTTGCCTATCTGGACCACATCGCCAGGGGCCAGGCAGGCAGCCAGGAGGCCCCTCTGAAGACCTTGGCCCAGTCCCCATCCAGCCAACTACTTGAAGAGTATGTGGTGGCATCACCCCCTTGTTTGCTATCACTCCTGTTCCCAGAGTGCTGCCCTCCCCCAGAGTGGGGAGGAAGTACCTTGTGCAGTCAGTTTTGGGGACCGGAAGCCAGCACTGGTGGGACTTAACCTTGTGGTGGGGGAGGGGGAGAGGCAGGAAACCATGACATCTCCTACCACCTGCTAGCCCCTGCCGCCTGTTCTGCGGCAAAAGGCCCTGTGAGGCACCCTAACAGCCTGCCTTTGGGGAGTTGCTTTGCTGAAGATGGTGGTGGTGAAGGGAGAACTCAGAGTCACGGCTTCCCAGGGCGGGGGAAGTGAAACTGGAGGGGGGGGGGGAGGGAGGGAGTTAGTCACTTCCTCTACCCTCCCCTTCACCCGCCCAGCCCCTGACTGGCTGCTCCCTGGACCTGTCATCCCCTCTCTTTTACCTCTTCCATCACCTTACAGTGTCTCCATCCCTTCTTCCTCAGATATGGCCCTAACAGTGGATGTGGTGGGGCCAGGGCCCTGGGGCTTCCGGATCACCGGGGGCAGGGATTTCCACACACCTATCATGGTGACCAAGGTAAGGGCTAATTCCAGGAGCTAAGGCGGTACCGCCAGAGTTAGGGTCTACCCTGTCTACCTGGTCCCCACAGGCACCTTTCTTTTTTAATTCTGGATCCAGAAGGCCTGCTTCTGGGAGTGTTAGCCTGGGGAGGACCAGGCTCCTGGGCCCTGTTGCCGTGGGGATGTGGTGACCACTTCAGGAGCAGACTACTAGGGAGTGAAAGGGAGCTGGTCCAAGTACAGGGCCTGCTCTTTTCTCCTTGCTCACCAACCCCATACCTGCTGGCAGCCATTTTGGGAGGTTACGAGAACAGGAGCCCCAAGTTCTTGGCAGTTTCCTCTTGACCCAGGCCCAGGCCAGGGAGCATTCATGCAGAAGGCCTGTGTGCAGGCAGCCACCTGCATGGTGTGATTTGCACGGGCAGGGCTCTCTATCCAAAAGTATTTCCAAGCACAGTCCCTGAAACTCTGCCATTTCTTCTGGAGGCCCCTGTTAGAGTGTCAGTGCTGGGGTGGGGGGTGGGGTTCCACTCCAGCTTTTGGAGGGGATTAGCTGATAAGCTGGGCAGACACTGCTGTGCAGAGAGACAAAGGGGGACACAGGCCAGTCTGGTTCAAACCAGGTTCTGTGTTTCTTGGGCAGGACAGAGAGAAATCCCCTCTCCTCCATCCCTACATGAATGTCATCACTGTCTGAGCAGGGGTGCTTCAGACCACTTGCTTCTCATCCCCTCCAGGTAACTGAGAGGAGCAAGGCTGAGGCTGCTGACCTCCGGCCTGGAGACATTATTGTGGCCATCAACGGGGAGAGTGCTGAGGGTATGCTTCATGCTGAGGCCCAGAGCAAGATCCGCCAGAGCCCCTCACCCCTGAGGCTGCAGCTAGACCGGTAGGCCCTCCACCACTGCTGGGCCTGCCAGCATTCTCTTCCCCTCACCAGCCCGCTGCACAGTGGCTGCCCTCACCCCCTGTTCTTAGTCCCAGCCCGGCCTTCCTGGGCCCTTTTGGCTCATCTTTAGATGGTCTAGAGTGGGCTGAGGGGTGTCCCTGTACCTAGCTGGGCATGTAGCCATGGGCAGGGCAGGCTGGCATCAGCCACCTGGATGCCCGGGTTTGACTGGTTCCCAAGTGTGCAGGGCACAGGGTGTGGGCATGAAGTGGGTTGAAGAGGGGAAAGGTGTGCCTTAGGCTGGGTCTCCTGGGCCCCTGCCTCCAAGAGGGGATGGCCTTTGTTCATGTCCTGGGGAGTAGGTTGAGGAGTTTGGAGGCTCATTCCCCCAAAGAACCCCTCTGTCCTTCCCCTTTGCCTCTCCAGGCTGTGTTGGTGAAGGCAGATTCCTGGGCTTGGGTTTTCAGTCCAGAAGCCTGGGTTGGGGAGGGGAACAGGTGGCTCCCTGGGGTGGGGCATCATAGTGAGTCACAGTGAAGGAATGCTGGAAGATCCCCCAGCCAGGAGAACCCTCTGGGCGGGCCTTGAACTTGAGTCAGATACCTCCTGCCTCTCTGCCCACCCCCCCCCCTTCCCCACTGGGCTCTCTCTGGGCCCTGGCTCCATGCCCTCTCTTCACCTCTACCATCC
This sequence comes from Herpailurus yagouaroundi, assembly GCF_014898765.1. Lineage (NCBI taxonomy): Eukaryota > Metazoa > Chordata > Mammalia > Carnivora > Felidae > Herpailurus > Herpailurus yagouaroundi. The sequence continues at coordinate 35,203,993 of NW_024412412.1, read as the reverse complement.
CACAGTGCTGTAGAAGCTGGCTCCCATGATGTCCCGGCCCCTTTAGTGACTCCCTCATGCCACTCAGACTCATGAGTGTTTGCAGGAGTGGGACCCAGACGAGGAGGGTGGAGAGTAGTACCTCATGGCAGCTGGGAAGGGGACCAAAATCTACAAGAGACTGCAGAGTCGGGTGGGGGAGGGACAGGGAGCTGCTGACACCACCATTTCCTCTCAGGTCCCTCTTAGAGGGATCCAGTCCCGTCAGGGAGTGGGCCTGGCCGAGTCCCTCCAAGCCTCCAGCTCCATGTTGGGCAGGTCAAGACTCTCTGCCTCTTCTTTCCCTTGCCCGGCCTGCTCCTAAACCCTCCTAGTCTTCCCCACCTCAGGAAGCCTCTTGAGCACCCAGAGCTCTGTGGCAGGAAGCAGTGCTCTAGACTGGAGCCAAGGCCCAAGCTCCCTTCACTCTGATCCCACACCCCTCCCTGGGGAGGCTGAGGCTGGTGTGTGTGGTGACTGAGGTTCTTGTTGACCTCTCTAGAAGTGGCCAGACAACCAGGATCGGTATAGTGGGATTGGGACATGGCAGGCTCTTTCTCCACCCTCAGCTAGTACCAGCCCTCCAATGTCCTCCTGTTCAAGGCTCCAGTGGGAAGGGCTTTGAAGGGGGTCTCCTGGGGTTCTTCTCTTGCTGGCTGCCTTGGTGATTGGTGGAAAGCTGGGCCTGCTTGTTGCCCTGGCTCTCCAGGTCCTGCAGGAAGGGGGGCTGGCTCCACCCTTTGTTTTACGGAGAAATGTTTAGAAGGGACCATGGAGCACCTGGGTGCCTCAGTTGGTTAAGCATCTGACTCTTGATTTTGGTTCAGATCATGATGTCACAGTTGGTGAGTTCAAGCCCTACATCAGGCTCTCCACTGACAGTGTGGAGCCTGCTTGGGATTCTCTCTCTCTTCCTCTCTCTTTGACCTCCCTCATGCAGCACACGTGCTCCCTCCCTCTCTCTCTCTCTCTCTCTCTCTCTCTCTCACTCAAGAATAAATTAATTAAAAAAAGAAGAAGAAGAAGAAGAAGAAGAAGAAGGCACCAGGAATGATCCTCCCCAAGATATTCCAGCCATTAGCAGCAAAGCTGGTGGGGAATAGCCTCTGGCTGGGCAGAGGAGAGTGAGCAGCTGGCCCAGCCATTGTTGGGCTTTAGGAAACTCACTTTCCTTCTCTAGGCTTCAGTTTTTCTATGGGTGAAAGATAAAGAATTATTTATGTGAAATCAGCAATCTTCCCCAAAGTTGATCTACAAGCTGATGCTGACCAGTGACAAAGTCTGTATGAAATTAAAAAAAAAAAAAAGGAAAGAAAGAAAGAAAGGAAGGAAGGAAGGAAGGAAGGAAGGAAGGAAAAGAAAAAGGCCTCTAGGCTGGCTCAGTCAGTGGAGCATGTGACTTTTCATCTCAGGGTCATGAGTTTGAGCCCCACCCCACATTGGGCACAGAGATTACTTCAAAAAAAAAAAAAAAAAAGGGGGGGGCACCGGTGTGGCTCAGTCGGTTAAGCATCTGATTCTCGATTTTGGCTCAGGTCAGGATCTCACAGTTCATGAGTCTGAGCCCTGTGTGAAGGCCCAGAATGGGGCCTCACTTCAGGCTCCAAGCTGATAGTGCCTATGGATCCTGCTTGGGACTCTCCCGCCTCTCTCTGCCCCTCCCCCGCCTGCACCCTCCCTCTCAAAATAAATAAATAAGTAAACTTTAAAAAACAGAAAAGAAAAAAAAAGACAAGAGATAATAGGAGGAGTTTTTACTAAAATTGAATTTATTGAACTTTTCGCTGAAATTCTACATACTGATGCTAAACCTTCCATTCCTTTGAGAAATGATGGTAGTTGTTAACAATAGTTGTTTGTTTTCAATTTGGCAAAGTTGAAATTTGACAGCCTGATGTCCAAATGTTTTGAACCTTGTACTAATCTTGAGAATCTTGCGGGAACAGCTGCAATCTGTGGCCCTTATCCTGTTAGTGGGGGGCCAGGACCCCTGTGACTTGCCTCCCCCCCCACCCTCTCCTCAGGTCTCGGGCTGCTTCCCCCCAGGAGACCAATGGGGAAAGCTCTGTGGAAGGGCTGGCGACTCGCTTCCAGGTAGGATGGTGCCTTCTGCGGGGAACTCCAGCACCCCAAAATGAGGGGGAGACCTGAGGGGCAGGGCTGGTAGGGGACGGGTACCCCCTTCTCAGTCCTTCTCTCCACAGGGCTCCGTGAGGACGCACACTGACAGCCAGTCCTCCCTGAGGTCTTCCTGCTCCAGCCCAGTCTTTTCCAGCCCCCAGCCCGGCAGCCCGTTCTCTGCCCTGCCCCCCACCAGCCCGCAGGCCCTCCCTGGAGAGACTGTTGTCAGCCGCAGGTGAGCCCGGGGGGTGAGCGCCACGGCCACAGGGTCTGGACCAGGCCTCTCAGGCTGAGTAACTGGGTTTAGGGGAGTTTGAGGGCACCCTCCTCTTCCCTGAGGCAGGCTGGGTGGGACGCCCGGCACACACATCATCCATTTCCCCCATTTCAGTTTCCAGAGCCTGGCACATTCCCCGGGATTGGCTGCTGCTGACCGCTTTTCCTACGGGGGCCACCCCAGAAGTCGACCGGTGAGAATACCTGGTGGGGAGGATAGATCCTCCCGTCCTGGCTGGTTGCCAGTGGCACCCATTGGGCTGCAGATGGCGGGTCCCACCTGGGCAACCAGCGCCTCATCTCTTAGCAACAAGCATGCCCCTCTCCTGAGCCAGAAGGCCACTGTGGTGGTAGGCCACACTTCCTGTGCCTGGGGCCCTGCCCTGCCAGTCCCAGGTGGCCTTCTATCTCTTATACTCCCATTTGCCGCCTCCCCCCTTCTGCTAGCTTCCTCCCTTCCTGAGTGTTTCTCTTGGGCCAGGGCTGAAATAGTTTTGCTGCTGTTGTTGGGATGGTTCCCTCTGGCTCTGGCTGCATCTCTTGAACACATTCCTCCCCATTCCAAGCCCCATGCCTGCCCCCAACTCCCATCACCCATCCCCCTTCCTCCTTGTCTGACTCAGCCCAGAGAACCACCAATGGGACTGTGGTTCTGCCTCAAGTAGCACTTGGCTTACTCTCTGTCTGCCCCTCTCCCTGCTCTTCTACCCTGGATGCCCCCCTCCCAGGTCCCACTGTGAACTAGTGACAGCCTTCCCCCCCCTCCACCTCCCTTAGCATTTCTCCTCTCTAAGGGCAGGGGTGGTGAGGAAGTGAGGGACTGAGTCGGCCAACAGTCCTGGGCCACAGCTGCTGGGGGCAGAGTTGGTGGGGGGCATGTCCAGCCTTTGGGGTGAAAGGGATGAGGCCCAGCTGCTGGAATCCTACCTCCGGTTGATTCTACATTCCAGAAAGCAGAGTCTTTGGAGATGGCTGGGGGAGGGAATTAGAAACTGGGGGCTCTGGAGAAGGAAGGAGTGGGCTTCACTGGGGGCTGCACAGTAGGGGCTCCCCAGTGGCCTGCTATGGGCCCACCAGGTGGCCTGCCAGGCAATGTGGGCATAGAAATCCATTCAATAAGATCCCCGTCTTTAAAGAATTTAAAATGCAGTTGGGGAGATAAGACAAACATGTAAAGCAGTTTTGGAACAATTAAGTACTAAACAGTGTGGTCTTAATTATAAAAGCAGGAGGCATTCTGGGAGGGGAGAGATGAATGTGGGCTGGGTGGCCTGAGAAGGCTTTGTCAGGAATTTTGCTGGACGTCAGAGGTAGGACCGGGTAGGTTTAGATTAGAGAATGATAAGCCAGGGAGACGGGAAAGCAGTGTGTAAGCAAGACCTGGCGTGTTTGGGCCCGGTGAGGGGGGGGCTTCTCTGGGAGATCTTTGGGCTGAGACCAGTTGGGAATGTGCTTAGCCCAGGGCGTGGCTGGAGAGGGCCCATCCATCTTGGCCTTCTTCCTTGTGGTGTCCCAAACTTGGGCAAAGGGGAGATGCTGGTGGTACAGGGAGTGTCTCCCAAAGCAGCAGCAACACCTTGGAACCTGTTAGAAACGCAAATTTCCAGGCCTCAGCCTGGGCTTACTGAATCAGATGCAGGGGTGAGGGTGTGGACAGGGGGACCAGTCTGTGTTTTAAGGAGCCTTCAGGGATCTGATGCATCCAAAGATTTGAGGACCACCCATGTGGTGTAAACAGGAGCCCTGGGCCGGGTGGCAGGGAGACTTGGGTTAGTCCCACCTCTACCATCTAACCTTGGATAAGCAGTCCCCATGCACCAGGTTCCCTTCTTTGTCCCCAAGGACCGTGATCATTCCTTCAACAAATTTTTATTGAGCAGTTGCTTTGTGTCAGGCACCCTTCCCAGGCTCTGGGGATGCGTTGGTGGATAAACAGATATTCCTAATCCAATGAAGTTTGCATTCTGGTCTGCCAGTGAGGCTGTGGTCAGATGGTGTGGGAGTGTCGGGGTCCCACACTTCCCTCTTGGGAGTCACTGTGTACTTTTAGCACCTTAAAGACTCTAAGAAGTCCCATGAGAAATAGATTTAATTTTATTAGTTGTTTAAACTTGTTTAACTATAGAATTTCTCCTGGAATCCCCCACCCCAACCTGCCACTCACTTATTAACATCCCTGTGTTCCCCAGAACACATGTTGAAGGGTGTTGGCCACAGATGAGCTCTTGTTGGGCAGGTGGACAGCTTTGCTGGACTTGGAGATGAAAGGTTCCTTTTGTGAAGGCAGGTATCCCTGGCTGACTAGGATGGAGGGAGGGAAGAACTTTCTCCAGTAAGGGAGTTGGGCTCCTCTCTCTCAGGGCACAGTGGTCTGGAAGGAGGAAGGGGGTTAGAGGTGAGTGTAGATGAGGTGTCTGCCGTGGCCATGATTTTGCTGCTGGCTTTCGAGCTGGCTGAGGCTGCGCTCAGTCCAAGGCACAGGACACCACCAGCCTCCATAGTACCCTTCTGGAAACTGGAAGTTGCCACCTCTGGGTAGGTACATGCCTTGCTGAGCAGATGTGAAGACAGCACCCCTCTGGCTGGCATGAGAACTTGGCTTACAAAGGGAGCCTGGGCGGATTTCTCCCTGCGAGCCGCTGCCCCTGTGCAGGGCACATGCTGGCTCAGGACAGCGAGATGGGATGTCGTTCTTAAGTAACTGGTGCTGACTGTCCTTCCTGAGGAAATTATCTTACCGTCTGTCAGTTGACCGCAGGCCACCAAGTGTAGGAGGAATGTAGACTGGGGGAAGACGGCTGGGGGAGTGAGGGTCTGGGGCTTTCTTCTCAAAACTCTGCAGTTTCTGTTTTTAGCTTTAAAATCCATGCAGTTTTACCATTTGACCCCATAACTTGTCCTTGATTTTGAATTTTAAAATGGAAGAAAGCTGGCTTTCCAGGGAAATGTGCCCTCAGCTAGTGCACGGTGGCCTGTCTTTTTGTCTCTGGGGTTCCCCTTTCCGTGGGGGATGGCTGTGGAGAGGGGGCAGGGTAGTAGGGGAGGGTGCAGAGGTGCATGCCAGAAAGCAGAGCAACAATGAGGTTGAAGGCAAGATTTCCAGGTAGACGGCAAGTGAAAAGAGCCCAAGATGGATAGCACGCACCTGGGGAGGGGGAGCCGCTGCTGGGGTGTGGGTCCAGAATGGGCCTGGCCCCCAAGGCTCCATGGGGCAGAATTAGACCTCCAGGGCAGCCAGAAGAGGCTGGTCAGCCCAGACCCTGGGGCCCTCTTAGGAGAGGAAGTGTGTGTAGGAGAGAGGTCCCTTGTGCTGCCCCATCCCCCCTTCACTCCATCCCTTTGTGTTTTCTTCTCACTGCAAAAGCATCTGCTTTCTTCCTCTCTGCTTGTTCTGCCCCTTGCCCAATCTCCTTGCAGAAACTTCACACCTCCATAGTTGGGTGCTGGCCTCTCTCCCCTTCTGGGAATGAGCAGAACACTCCCTAGTGCCCCGAGGGTAGGATTTGGTGTATTGGGCCCTTGCGCCTGAGGGCCTGTTGGTCAGCAAGAGCCGGGGGCCCTCTGGTGTCGGGCCTGGGGAACAGCCGTGCTTGGCTCGGCAGCCCAGACGGGTGTGCGGGCCAAAGGCTCCAGCCACTGACTCCTCCCCTGGTGCCTCTCTGTCCCACAGGCCAGCCTCACCCGCGCCGCGGCTGGTGACTCGGCTGTGCTGGTGCTGCCGCCTTCCCCGGGTCCCCACTCCTCCAGTCCCAGACTCAGGTACCCGGTGGACTCCGGAGGGTGGGGTGGAATCCTGGAGGGCCTGGGAGGGGCAGGAGACAGATTGGCTTTCCAGAGAGGGATTTGGGCAGGGGGAGGTCCCCGGCCACTTTAAGCCCATTTGGCTTTCCTCTGAATCCTCTGAATTCCCTCAGAATGCCTTCCCCTGGACACTCTTTCCCTGCCTTCTTGCTGGTCCTCATACCCGGGAAGGAACCCTCACTCCTGGCCGCTCCTGTCCCTGCAGTGTGGACTCAGAGGGGGGAAGCCGCCTTCTGGAGGAGGATTCAGAAGTCTACAAGATGCTGCAGGAAAATCGTGAGGGGCGGGTGGCCCCCCGACAGTCCAGCTCCTTTCGGCTCTTGCAGGAGGCTCTGGAGGCTGAAGAGAGAGGTGAGCCCCTTGGGGGCTTGGTACAGGAAGGAGATTCCTGCAGGATACCCCTGGACCCTGACTGGACATGATACAGAACAAATATTTCCTAAATGCTCATCATAGGAATAGGCTCCAAGGGAGTCCCTGCACTAAAGGAGCTTTCAGTCTGGTGGGTGTTGTAGGGGTGGACCCAGAGGTGGTGGCTGGGGTCAGGAAAGTGCCAAGGGGGAATGAGAAAGGTGGGTGGTGGGCCCTGTGGGGGCTGGGTCTCCAGGGTGGGCTTCATAGAGGAAGATGGATTTGACTTGACCCTTGAAGAAAGATCAAGATTTTAACAAAGGGCCTTAAGATGGTGGCAGAGAGCGCTGTGGCATGCAGTGGTTGGCAGCTGGAGGGCTTTGGTGTGGGAGCCAGAGAGAACAGAGGGGCCTGGCAGCATGGAGGGTGGTCTCAGAGGTTAAGTCCTGGCCTCACGTGCCAGGCTGAGGAGTGCCCTCACCTAGAAGGGCTGGTTAAATGATGCCAGGCAGTGCATCAGATGCTGAAGTACATAAGAGATATGGGCTCTTGCCAGCCATTCAGTTGTTCGCTCGACAGACATTAACTGTGCCTGTCTGATGGGCCAGTGATGTGCAGAGTGTGGAGGCTGAGGGCAGACAGACAGGCCCACCCAGCGCCTGAGGTGTGGTCAGTGCTGCAGTTGTACTGTGTGTGTTGGAGGGGCACCGGCCTAGTCCAGGGGAGAGATGAGAAAGCCTGGCCTGGGCAGTGGCTTCCGGGAGGCAGAGGATGGGACATTCAGGACTACGGGATCAGCAGCCTCGCCAGCACAGTATCTGGTGGCTGGCTCCAACTCTGACACTTAGCTCCAGGGGTGTTCACTGGGGTCAGGGTGAAATGGTTTGGAGCAGACCTTGCGCATCATGACCCGGAGGCCTTGGCAGGCCCCGGGAGAGGCCCCGGGGTGAGGGGAGTGCAGACGGTCAGTGGCTTCACCGCTGGAGTCCCGGAGCCCTTGGCTGCAAACAGGGACCGTACCGCCCAGTAACATCTGTGCTTCATCTTCGTGTTGTTCCAAGGCTCGCATGCAACTGTGCCCATAAGAACCCTTTGAAAACTTTACAAAGGTGTTGTGGCGCTGTTACTATCTATCAGCAGCATCTTTTAATCAATATCACCATGCCTGCTTGGCGGGACGTGGGAGGCACCGCGCAGACACTCCTCAGGTTGCCCCAGCTTGGGCCAACTCAGCCTCAGCCAGGGAGCTGCCATGATCAGTCCCTTCCTCCATTACCCACCCGCCTTCACCCCCAGTGTTACTTCAGGGGTCTTCATGGAAGCGCACTTTTTAGAAGTCTCCTGGGAACCGTGCTAGCGGAGTGTGAGTGAGTAAACACAGCCCGGGTGCCGCGGCCAGTGGACGAGCTCTGATGTGTCCGTCTGCCCCCACCCCTCCCAGGTGGCACACCTGCCTTCCTGCCCAGCTCGCTGAGCCCCCAGTCCTCCCTGCCCACCTCCAGGGCCCTGGCCACCCCGCCCAAGCTCCACACGTGTGAGAAGTGCAGCACCAACATTGTGTGAGTGTCTACGGCCTGGGAGGCAGGCACACCCTGACAGGGCGGTGTGGGGCGGGGCAGGGCACGGGATGCCCCCGGGAGGCGTCAACACCAGTCAGGGACCCTGGAGGGGTGTTTCCACAGCAGACCTGTGATGGGCTATGTTGGTTATTTTAAGCCTTCTTAAAATGTCTTGCTGGCTTCTTCCTGCCGTATCCCCTTCTCCCTGATTTCTTCCTCCCTCCTGGGAGGAGTAAGAAACGACGCTTCTGATTTCTCTGCAATAATCTCAAGGCCTCTGGAGATCTGCCTCCAGATGCGGTGCCTCCTCCTGGAAAATTTTGCTCTTGCCCCTTCCTCACCCCCTTTGGAAAGGGATGACTTTTCCAGAGGTAGGTTCATTTTTCCTCACAGGGTGGCATTGTAATGCAGCCACATTCTCTGGAAAAGTGTTGAAAGTCCACCCGCTCCGCCATAAATTTCTTACATGCCATGATGACGGTCAGATGACTCACCTTAGGCAAATTCCTTAGCCTCTGCAGGCTTTACTGTCTCAGCTCCAGAATGGGATACTATGCATGCCTGCCGTGCAGACACAAGGGAAGTGTTGTATGTGGTGGTTCTCAAAGAGCAGCTGCACAGTCCCTGAGGACTTGTTAGAGGGACTGCTGGCCTGTACCCCAGAGTTTCCTCTTCAGGAGGTCTCTGGCCCCAGCATTTGCATTTCCAACTTGTCCTCAGGTGATGTAGTGCTATGGTCCCGGTACCTGGGACCACACCCAGAGGACCACTGCTCCATTAACAACCCAGATAATTCAGGACGGGTTTATTTGCCTTTGTGTAAAGGAGAAATAGCTTTAAAAAAAAATTTTTTTTAATGTTTATTTATTTTTGAGAGAGAGAGGAAGAGAAAGAGAGAGCGTTAGAGGGGGAGGGGCAGAGAGAGAGGGAGACACAGAATCTGAAGCAGGCTCCAGACTCTGAGCTGTCAGCAGAGAGCCCAACATGGGGCTCAAACTCATGAACCACAAGATCATGACCTGAGCCAAAGTGGGATGCCCAACCAACTGAGCCACCCAGGTGCCCCCCTTTTTTTAAAAAATTAGAAGTCCCGGAGGTGGTGGTTGGGGGTTATTGAAGTGAGATTCCTGAAGGAAGGCTTGGGGAGTCCAGTGTCTGAGATTTGGGGATCTTTCCAGGTCCTGACTGTGGGCCTGGAACTGGCCAGGAACTAGGCTCCCCGGGAATGAGAATGGCAGCATCATGCTATCACCCTGCCTTCCCCCACCCCCCACTCTCCCCCAGGCTAATGGTTCTCCCCTCTGCATTGCTCCTGCAGGAACCAGGCTGTACGCATCCAGGAGGGGCGGTACCGCCACCCAGGCTGCTACACCTGTGCGGACTGTGGGCTGAACCTGAAGATGCGTGGGCACTTTTGGGTCGGAGACGAGCTGTACTGCGAGAAGCATGCCCGTCAGCGCTACTCCTCGCCCCCCGCCCTCAGCTCCCACGCCTGAGTACCCGGCTAGGTTCTCAACCTGCTCTAGACCGCATAGGCACCTGTGCACCAATAGCAAGTTGGCATGGAAGGGTGGTGGTTGGTGGTGGGGCCCCTGCCTCCAGGCTGGGTGAGGCTAGAGCCTAGGACCTGTGATGGGCTGTGGATGAGGACAGCCTCACCATCCCAGGCCTCTGCTAGATACTCACTTCCTCCTGTAGAACAGGCTGTACACCAAAGTGTGAGGTGGGCACTGCATTGGATATCTTTGTGCAACAGGGATTAAGCAGGTTGGGATACAGAGATAAATATGTAGAAAGAGAGGGATAGGTCAGAGGTTAAAGGTATTCACTCTGTAAAGTTTTCAGCATATGAACCCTATAAATATACATATATGGATGAAACAAAGTAGCTCTTTCCTCTTCTTCTCTGCCTCTGCCCCTGGGGATGAACTCTGTCTACCACTGGGCAAAGAGTTTTTATTGACATAATTTTCCCCCTTTATTCCCCACATCCCCAAACCTTACCAAACCTTACCAGGTGCTTCACCACATGACACCCTCTAATGAAGAGGCTTGCATTTTTTATTTTATTTATTTATTTATTTATTTATTTAAGTTTATTTATTTTAAGAGAGACAGAGACAGAGACAGAGACAGCATGAATGGAAAGGGCACAGAGAGAGAGAGAGGGGGAGACAGAGAATCCCCAAGTAGGGTCTGCACTGGCAGAGCCCGACGCAGAACTCAATCCCACCAACTGTGAGATCATGACCTGAGCCGAAACCAAGAGTCAGATGCTTAACCAACTGAGCCACCCAGGTGCCTCTAAAGATTTTATTTATTTTATTTATTTTTATTTTTTTTTAATTTTTTTTAACATTTATTTATTTTTGAGACAGAGAGAGACAGAGCATGAACAGGGGAGGGTCAGAGAAAGAGGGAGACACAGAATCTGAAACAGGCTCCAGGCTCTGAGCTGTCAGCACAGAGCCCGACGCGGGGCTCGAACCCACGGACCGCGAGATCATGACCTGAGCCGAAGTTGGATGCTTAACCGACTGAGCCACCCAGGCGCCCCTGAAGATTTTATTTTTAAGTAATCTCTGCACCCTGTGTGGGGCTTAACTTACAACCCCATGATTAAGAGTTGCATGCTCCATCAACTGAGCCCGCCAGGTGCCCCTCCTGGACTCTTTTATAAAGATGCCAGTTTTACTGGGATAATCTCTGGTACTTTAGAGGAATGAGTTTCTTATCCGGAGCCTGGAGAAGAGGAGGAATGCCGGAGGGCGGGCAGCAAACAGGAGGCAGGTCCAGATGTCCATGCTATCCAGGCCTGGCTCAGTGACAGTCTCATGCTCCACCAGCACTGGCTGGGCTGGCATTCGGTGCCCCTCGCTCTACTTGGGGTGAATGCTGCCAGCCCAGCTGACCTACCCAGATGAGCTGGGTAGGCAGGAGAGGGGGCAACTCCCCCAAGGCTGTCTGCATGCACTTGAGAAAGATAATCACCAGCAATAACCTTGAACTGGGCTGCAGGTTAGTCTTGCCTGGGAAGCATACACCAGAGGAGCCCCACCCTGAAGGACCTACCCCCCAAAGGTCCTCACATCCAAGCCAGGCTTGCTCTGTGTGTCCCTTCCTTGGGAGACCCTGCTGGCTTCAGTGGTAGTTGATTTGAAAAACAAACAAACAAACAAACAAACAAACAAAAAACCCAGAAACAAAAATAATGGGTGACTAGTGTTAGGTGTGCCTGCCCTCAGGTATGTTTGAGTTGACACAGGGGGCAGTGGTCCCCTACCAGATTTTAGGCTTGATTCACCCACCACCCCCAGTCCTAATCTCAGAGACATTTCAGAAAGGTGCATGAGTACTCCAGACCCACCCTGTTCCCCAGTTAGCCTGAGGAATGGGCCACAGCCTCAGCTTTATTTTCACAGAAAAGATCAAAGCTGGGCTCCAGAGGGTGTTTGTGCTGTCTGGTTCTTTTGGGAAGGAATCTCGGTGGACTGTTGGTGTCGGCTCCTCAGGCACCTGTTGATATAATTTACACCTTGATTTAACTGTCTCACCTTTTGCCTGGATGGCTGCCTTTATTTTCATAGAAAAGATCAAGGCTTTCTGTGGTTCAGGAGTGGGTGGGGCCAGAACTTTGGTCCGCAATGGGATAGTCTCCTTGACGCCACCTAGTGTCAGATGTAGCCCATGGCCGGGGAGAATGCCTGCAAAAGGGGGATTCACCCCTCTGGAAACACTTGGGTCCTGGCACAGTGAGAATACAGAAATCTACTCCTGAAGGTAATAGTCAAGTGGCAGCCACTGAGCTGGCATGAATGAAATAATACTACATGGCAATAAGTGCTAAGAGGGGATGCGGCACATTCAGGCATGCCCTATGCCCTGTGAGAACAGAGCAGAGACCATCTGTGTGTAAGGACGAACAGGACTTGGGCAGGTGGAGGAGACAAACGTCCACTGCCAGGGGTGAGTGCAGGTGGAATGCTCAGTTTAGGGCAGCGGCTGAAGGAGGTACCAAGAGAAGACTGGAAAGGGAGATGGGAGCCTTGAATGCCAGAAGAAATGGTTTGACTTCACCTTGAGGCTCAGGGAACATTTTGAAAATTTTAAGCAGGCAAGCGACAGGTTGGAAAGGGTGGGTTGGAATATGAACATGGTGGGCCAGCGGTGTTCTGAGGAGTAGAGGAGAAGAAGTAGGGAATGAAGACCCTTGTGAAATGGGTATGCCTGGGAGTTGTTGAATGCCTTTCGAAGGCTGGACGGGTTCAGGCTGAAATCCACCTCTTTAGTTGTGGCAGGCAGCTCTCCTCCCAGGGGTTGGAGGGTTTCAGAGTGCTTTGCGGCTACACAGCCAGCTCGAGCTTGGGGGCAAACTTCTTTGGGAGATGGGAGTTATTAGTCAAACCCATTTGTCAAAGAAGGTTGCAGTCTTTGATCTTTTACCCCTGCCCTCAACCCCACCCCAAGCCAGCTGTGAGCACCCACCCCCTGTGTCCCAGTGGTGGGGGGGAGACATCACCTAATTTTTTTAACCTTTATTTTTGAGAGAGAAAGAGAGAGAGTGCAGGTGGGGGAGGGGCAGAGAGAGGGGGACAGAGTGGGTTCTGTCTTGACAGCAGCGAGCCTGATGCGGGGCTGGAACTCACAAACTGTGAGATCATGACCTGAACTAAAGTCGGATGCTCAACTGACTGAACCCCCTGGGCTCCCTGAGAGACCACCTAATTATATGACTGCAATTTATCCAGTACTGTACCCTCTACTTTTTTTTTTCTTTTTGGCATTTTGGGGAATAACCTCAGAAATGATGACAGATTCAAGTTAGAGGTTCCCAAGGAGAGCATCTAAGATAGCCACCTTCAGTTAGAGATGGGAAGGTGACATTCCTAAGTTACAAAGGTAGATAATTCTTTTTTTAAAATAATTTTTTCATGTTTATTTATTTTTGAAAGAGAGAAAGAGAGAGCGTGAGTGGGAGAGGGGCAGAGAGAGAAGGAGACACAGAATCCGAAGCAGGCTCCAGGCTCCCAGCTGTCAGCACAGAGCCCGACTCAGGGCTCGAACTCACGAGCTGTGAGATCATGACCTGAGCTGAAGTTGGATGCTTAACTGACTGAGACACCCAGGCGCCCCACAAAGGTAGATAATTCTAACAGCACGGAATTTTGAGTGCTTTAATCACCTACCTACAGAGGTAGGTATTCCTTGTTCTGTAAATGAAGAAACTGTGGACAGGGAGGAAAGTGACTGGTCCGAGGACTCCTACTTGGTAAGGGGGTGTGCATGCTGGGGAAGGAACCTGGAGTCTGAATTCTGAATTTCTGGTGTGGGGTGGGGGCTCTTGCCCCTCCATCACCAGAGGCTGCCTTCCAGGCCACAGGGAGGTCACCATGGCTCCCAGCCATCTCTGCTCTGGCAGGAGCTGCCCTCTGCCTTATTGGCTTTGCCCTTCTTCCCACAGGGCATAGCTCAGTGCTGAGCTTGCAGGAAATGTGCTTCCTGAAGCTGGGACTTCCCCATGGAGGTGGAGGGGCAGCTGGGCATCCCTGGCCTCAGCCTAGGGAATGACTCTGCTCAGCCACCATGCATCTCAGGAACTCAGGGCAGCTGCTCACCTATCAGGTGGGCAGCGAGGGTGTGGCTGTGCTCTGGGCACAGGGCTGCTCCAGTCAGGGCCGCTCCAGTCAGGGCCGCAGAAGGCAGATGGGAGGGAAGGGTGTGGCCCCCAGCGAGGGATCCCCAGCACGATGAGGGCTCAGGCACATCTACATGGGGGTCAGGCAGTGCAGGAGCCCACCACCCGGAAGGGAGTGTGCTTGGGTGTGTGTTGTGGGGGTGGGGGTTCTTTTGAGCCCACACAAAGCCTTGTGCTGAGACACCACATTCCTGCTGGCTGGGCTTCCTGTTCCAGATGCATTCTTGCCCCAGAGTCACCAGGGAGACCGCTTGGAATCTGGCCCCACATTCTCCAAATTCAGGGCGAGATCCGACAAAGGTTCCCTCCCTTTCCCTCCCTACCCTCTCACTTTGGAGGAAGGAAGCCACCTGATAGGCCAGTCCTCCAACTCCCCGACCCAGGGAGGGCTGGGGTAGGGTATGACACTGCCTGCGGGGTTTGGTGCCACACATCCTGTGGGACCTGCATGAAGCAGTTCCTGCCAGGCCCTGCGTTCATTTCCCTGTCTGTATCTGGGAAAGAGGAATGGGGCGGGGGTGCTGTCTAGGAGGACAGGGTTAGGAGGAGGCCACCCAGATGACCTGTGGCTAGCAGAGAAGGGCTTGGCCTGAAAATCAAGGTGTTAAGAGATGTCAGGTAATTCAGGCACTTGGCTCTCATTCTTTCTCAGACCTGGTTATAGGCCTCAGTTTCCCCATCTTCTACAGTCAGAACCTTACAGTTTGTGGCTCTCTGGCGAAGGTTCCTGTGTAAGGTATTTGAGGAAGGGTATGAAGGAGCATGGAGCAGAAGGGGTGGGCAGACTGTTTCCTCCCTCCCAGTTAACAGCTGCTTCCTCCCAAGGGCTCTGGTTCCAGCCCCTCCCCCAGAGGCTCAGGTGCAAGTTTGCACGTCCACCAGTCCCTTTATCTGCCTCCAGGGGATTTGGGTCCCGCTGGGATTTTTCCAGCCCTGTCCCCTTCTTCAGGAGGATGAGGTTTTCTTAGAGGCCAGCAGCCCTCTGGTCACCAGGCCGTTTCACCTTCGGCAGCTCCCTAGGCTACCAGCTTGAAAGCAGGCTGGGACCCTTTAAGGGTGGGGGGCTGGTGGAATCCCAAGGGCCAAAAGAGGGTTGGGGTTGGGGGACAGGGAAGTATTCACACTTCCACCGCCTTCAGGCTGCTTCCCTGTTCGCCTGGCTCACTTCCCTATATCGTGAAGTCCCCCCCCACCCCCCACCCCAGGCCCCAGCTTTAGGGTGCTCGGGTGCGGGAGAGGTACGGGACGAGGAGGGGATCAGATCTAGTAACAAGGCGCTCTGCAGTTGTTGGAAAGGATTTCCACGTGGACAGGAATCACTTCCCCCTTCTATCGCGTCAGGTTTCCGAGTGGCTGAGTGACGTGCCCCAGGCACACAGCAGGGAGTGCAGGGACAAGCGTGCAGCCAGCCCGTGGGACTCCATTTCCTTCCGCGCGGCTGTCCAGTCCCTACCGACCCTCCACCCCCATTCCCAGCTTCGTTTCGGCGGCAGGAAGACAGACCAGCATGTGAACCGCGGGTGGGGGGTGCCCGGTAACCCCGCACCTCGAGCCAGATAGCGTCTCCAGGCGGGGGCTTCCGTTCCCCGGCCAGGGGCGGGAGCGTGGGACTGCCCCGGGCCCGAAGGACCGGGGACCCAGGTCTTTTCCCGGCTCCCCCGCGCGCTCGGCGCTACCCGGCTCCCAGCCCCCGCCCCTGCCCCCCACGGCCCCACTCGGCGCGCCCACCCCCAGCCGCCCGCACACCTGCGCGCCCCTCCCCCCTGCCCGCCCCTTCCCCTCGCCCCCGCGGGGAGTGTCCGGGGGCCGCGCCCAGCCGGGGCCGGACGCGCGTGCGAAGCCGCACGCCCGAAACCGGCTGGGGGACGTGGGCCGGGATCGCGGGGCGGCTGCAGCGGCCGCGGCCGGGGCGCCGCGTCGGGGCCGGGAACTGGGCCATGCTGGGCCGGCGGCGCGTCTTCGCCGTGGAGCCGCTCGGCGGCCGGGGTGAGTCGCCCACCCCCAGGCTGGCCCGGGCCTCCTGCCCTGGAGCCGACTCCCGCGCCCGGGCCCCGGTCTGTGTCCCCTGTCCCAGCCCGCACACCCCGCTGGAGGCGCCCGTCCTCGCCGCCTCCCTTCGGACGGGCTGAGTGATGGCGCCTCGCACTCTGGAGACTCTCTGGTTTGGGTGTTAAATCAGCCACCACCTTCCATCCCACTCCCTTCGGGCTCCACTTCCCTCTAATTCCCCATCTGGATCCTTCTCCGCCCAGCCCTTGCCCCGGCCGGCAGGTCCGAAGGCCCCCCCCCCCCCCCCCCCCAGCGGCGGCGGCGGACCCGTTCCCGAGGTAGACTTCCTGGCTGACCTCCTTGGCCAGAGGGTCCTGGCCTGGCACCCAGCTCTCCTGCGTGGCCGGCGGTGAGACGTGGGCGGCCCTCCATCCTCTCCTGCTGTAGTTTGTGCATCACTATTACAGTTGGGGACCCAGCGCGTGGGTAACCCCTGCCGCTGCTTCTCCTCCTACCCCCTCCTAATTCCAGTTGGGTGTGTTTTTTTCCCCCCAACTCTCCGCAAAATCTTCACTATTTCCCATTTAAAAGAACAGAAGCCCGCAATGGTTATAGCTGTTGTTATTTTATTACTCTCCCCCAGGAGCTCCAGGAGAGACTTCATCTTGCATCCTGATGCTAGTTTGGACCCCAGGCTTCCTGCTTTGTGCCTTTTCCCGTCTCTCTGAAAGCTGGAGGGTGGGGGTGGAGGTCGTAGCCATGCTGCCCGGTGGGGAGCAGTTGAAGAGACTGGGGCTCCCCATTCATGACCTGGAGATCTTAGGCTGACCCTAGGCTCCAGAGCACAAGGGCTCCCCAGAAGAAAGCAGCTACTCCCTCAAAGGAGGGTGGCCATATAAGGAGTTGATAAATAGGACCTGCAAGGCTTTGCCCATATCCTGGGTCTGTGATCCTTAACAAAGACTATTTGTGAAGGGATCTTGTCCTACCTTCTCCAGCCAGGGATGGGGAGATATCTGGGCGGGGCCGTGGCTGTCCAGTCCCAGCCCCTCCCTTCACCTCTGGCCCAGGACACTCCTCCCCTGGGAATTTTGCCAGCTTCCAGGAATGCTGGGGGCGTTCAGGGCAGCCTGCCCAGCCTGATACTCACTGTCCTTGCAGATGGGGTTGGCGAGGACCTGGCACGCAGCTGTGTAGTACCTGGAGTCAGCAGCACCTACCGAAGGATCCCGGACGCTGTTCAAGGTTGCTCCCTGGACTCCTGGAAAGGGGATGGCCAGCTGAGAGGTGTCAGGAGGCAGGAGCCACTTCTCAAACTGGCTTCTCGGGACTCTGGAGTGGAGATGGTGGTTGGGGACAGCCCCCTGGCCACCTCACCAGGTCTTCCTCAGGACTCTCTGGACTTTGAGCCCACAGGGAGCCCTGATCCCCGGGCCCTTGCTGCCATGGAGCCTCCTGCCCACCTGAGCCGGCTCCTGGCCAACCGTAAGCTGGAGCAGGTGCTGGAGCGGTCCCGCCAGCTCCCGACTTCCCCTGTCGGCATGTCACAACACCACTACTCCCTGAAGCCACCTATCAAGCCTGAATGTGAAATGCCCCCTTTTGGAGCAGGGGAACAGGAGGCCACTGAGGCAGAAACTGACCTAGAGGCAGGTCTGGAAGGAGCAGAGGTGGTGAGTGTCAACTCTCAGGCTGGGTGAAGAGTGCAGTGGAAACGGTCTTTTTACATGGAGGGGTGGGTTGCTGGCTGGTGGGTCCTCCCTGACTTCTTCTCCTTGGAGCTCTCTTGGGGTGGGGCATTCCTTGCCTCTAATTGATGGGTTGTGTCTCGGCTTGTTGCCTCAGCCCACTCCCAGCTGTGTGGAGGTGAGCAGTATGGGGGACGGCCTGGCAGCATGCCTGGCCGGGCACTGGGAAGCCAGCTAGGGGTGTGTGCCTCCTCTCCCTGGCCCCTCTGTTCCCATCTGCTGACTGCCTAGGATGGGAGTCTGGTTGAGTTCAGAAGTCTTCCTTACCTCACTCTGTCCCACAGGTGGGGGGCCTGGGGCCTAAGGCCTGGGCCTGTCTCCCAGGGCAGGGTCTCCGCTATCTGGAACACCTGTGCCTAGTGCTGGAGCAAATGGCAAGGCTCCAGCAGCTCTACTTGCAGCTGCAGACCCAGAGGCCCCCAGGGGCGAGCGAGCTGCAGGTCGGGCAGGTGAGTGGGGGAGGCAGAGGAGGGCTGGGAGCCCTGCGAGCAGGGCTGCCTTCAGAACAGGCTCAGCCATCTAGTCAGGTCTTGAGTACCCGTCTCTCCTGTGTACAGGATCCTGAAGCGGTGGAGGGGGAGTGGGGGGAGCAGCAGCAGCGGCCACCGCCACCAGCCCTGGACCCTTCGCCTCCACCTTCTTGTGCCCCAGGCGGTGAGGTACAGGAACTGCTCAGCCAGACCCAGGAGACAGGTGAGCTGCAATTGTGTTTCCCTGTGTGTCTTGCCAACCCAGGGCCCCCCACCCCGGACCTCCTCAGTCCTGGTTTCGATGGGTGGCTTCCTGTTTCTGGCCCTGGGTAATGGGATTTTCTTTCTGAAGGGGCCAACACAGCTTCACCCCTAAAGGTAGGGGTTCCCGCTGCCAACCCTCCCAGGCTTTTAGAGGCTTCAGCAGAGCCAGCTCATATCTTTCCATCCTCCCAGGGACACAAGGTAGGTGATGGGTATGTGGAGGCAGGTGATACAGGATGGAGTCGGGGGTAGGGGGTGGTTGGGTTTGTAGATACCCTGAAGGCCAGAAACTCTGGGAAAATGACAATTCCTGATTGGAGCAGTCCTGGCTGTGGCGACTGCTATCTCTGGGAGCTCAGGCAGGGGTATGTTGTGGGGAGGAACTCTGTGGTGATCCCCTCACGCTCTGCTCAGTGGGATCTCTCCCACTGGAACAAGGTCAAGGTCCTGCTCAACCGGATCCGTTGGAGAAGCTCGAAACACTCTGAGTCCTCTGCCCCTCCTGATGGCCCTGCCCCAAGGTGAGTCCTGCGGCCCAGCCCAGGTTAGGGCAAAGGAAGGAGCCGATGAAGCCAGAAGCTGAGACTGTAGTGCCAGTTGTGGGTTTTTTTTTTTTGTTTTTTTTTTTTTGTTTTTTTTTTTGTCCCTTTGAAATCTGAGAGGTGTAGACAGTCTTGGCGAGGGTGGTGGAAGAAACAAAGTAGTTAAAGTGTCCCATTTACAGATGAAGAGGATGGGGACTGGGCTGGGGAAGGAAGTCGCTTTCTGAATGTACATGCATGCAAGTCAGTGACAGAGCCAGGACCAGCATATGGGGAGTCTCCCTCATGCAAGCCCAGCAAAAGCCTTCACCCCTCACAGCTGAACCTTAGGCCAGCTCCCGGATTTGCTGGGAGAGCAAGGTTGGGACACAGAGGATCCCACAGGAGATGATGGGGGATAATGCTGAATAATTCTGTGGCGATAAGAAGCACTATGTCAACATCCCCAGGCTCCCCACGGCAGATAAGCAATGCTCCATCAACTCTGGGGCCATTGTTACCTTGTTTCCTCCTCCTAGCCTAATGCTTCCTTTCCTTTTTCACAGGATTGAGTCAAGAGGTGTCCCTGAAAGACCTCCATTCCAGCCCCTCCGGAAGACCTTTATGCCATCATTTGTGGTTAAGAAGCAACGAGCCAAAAACCTTTCTGTATGCTGAGAATTCCTGGCGCAGGGACATGACCTTGGGTGGAGGGGTGTGCAGTGCAGTCATCTTCCTCGCCCTTTGCCCTGTTACTGTTTCTGGGCACTGCCAGGAAAAGCTGCTGATGCTCACCCTTCTCTCTGAGGAGAAGGCTGGACCTTTCTCCTCTGGGCAGCCTGGCAGAGGAGCCCTGGTTCCCTGAGTGGCCCCAGGGTGTGGCAGCCCCTGGGCGCCTTGCTGGTTGCCAGAAATCCCTGGGCCTAGACAATGTGAACTAACTTATTTATCAGGAGTCCATGGAGCATGTTTGGCCTGGTGATCTACTGGGGCCTAGCATGTCGTAGATGTGTATTTATGCAAAGTGATACGTGTATCTCTGCAAGTCTGTCACTGTTGTGAACTGGCTGGATCCAACCATGTCTTCTGAATCATGCATTCAAAGGGTTGGTCTGGGTGAGGTAAAGGATGGCCACCTTCATTCCTCAGTGGGCAGTTACTGATTTGGAATCTTGCTTTCCTCCTCACACCCTCGTGGGCAGCCCTAAGACAGAGAAGGGTGCTATCTTGGGTTCCTCTGCATTGAGTCTTGCCTGTGGAGCAGAGTCCCTGAAGACTGAACCTGGAATAGAAAGGTCAGGGACAACATGGAGAATAGCAGAGTAATCTTCAAGGTCTGCCTTTAGCTGCTTTGGTCCCTAACAACCTTAACACATCAGAGTTGAAACCAGAGACTCATTCTAGCTTTTGACTCTAGACTCATAGCTTCCTACTTAATCTTCCAAATGGTCTAATGATACCTGCCCTACCTACCTCACAGTCTTATTAATGAAGATAAAACGAGATGAAACTGTCTCAGAGTGCTTTGTGAACAGGAAGGGGGAGGGTATGGGTGTTGGAAGAAGGCCAAGCTGGAGGGATGATGGGAAGGCCAGAGGATAAGGGAGGACTGGGGTTGCTAATGGAGACTAAAACGGCCAGTGATTAGCAGCAAGACTTAGAGCAGGTCACTTTACTGAAGTCTCAGGTTTCCTGGGAATTAGGGCACTAATTCCTGACCTAATCTTCCAGCCTTGGGAGGACTAAAGGAAATATTTCCTTTTTTTTTTTTTTTTTAAAGAAACTCTCTGAGAGAGTGCAAGAGTGCACGTACACGCAGGGTGAGGGGCAGAGAAAGAGAGAGAGGAGAGAGAGAATCCCAAGCAGAGCCTGATGTGGGGCTCCAGCGCACAAACCATGAAACCATGACCTGATCAAGAGTCGGATGCTTAACTGACTGAGACACCCAGGCACTCCTAAAGGAAATCTTACTGAGAACATTATAAATGTCTACCAAAATGTTGTGGTAGTTTATTTACTACAGTCTGGCAGGTTCCTGTATGTTTGCTAATTGAGAAAGGGCAAAAGTTTAGTCTCCTGTAGATATTCAGAGGGCAGGAGAGGAGGGTGTGTGTGTGTGTGTGTGTGTGTGTGTGTGTGTGTGTGTGTGTTATCAATGGAAGGACAGGGCTAGGGAAGGACAGGGATAAGGTCACCGGCTTAAACCTGGCGTCTCCTAGAAATGACACTGATCAGGCACTCTCCTCCTTTACTCAGGAGGGGCTGGTTCTCTGGCGGCTGCAGCCCTGGGGTCTGCCAGAATGAGGCCAGATGTGGGGTGGTAGGTGCTCTCTTCCACTTGGGGGTCCAGCTCCTGCTGTCTTTGGACAAGGAACCAATGCTCTAAAGCCTGCTTTTCTAATGGGACACTTAAGCGAGGACACCGCGGAGGCCCAGCTTCCTCACGCGCATCCGATCGGGGAAAGTGCAGTTCCGTTCCACAGTTGGAGCGGGATGGCAGGCCGGCGTGGGGGAAGGGAGAAGTCGGTGGAGAGGAGGGAGGGACCATATCCGGGAGAGTGGTAGCTTCCGACCAGTGGTCGCGCTTCCGGAGAGGCGCTTCCGGTGGTGGCGGCAGCAGCGGCTGTGGTGGTTCCGGGTGTCTTTGTCCCCCCGGTGTCGCGGCCCTGGCCCGCAGGTGGGTTGGGGGGGCCCCCTTCGCCCCTCTGCCCCTTCGCCCCTCCCCCGGCCGAGGGGCTGCGAGGGCCGGGCAGCAAAGATGCACGGGGCGCGGAAGGGGCCGAGCCCCCCTTCGGACTGCAAGTCCCGTCTCCCTGGCAACGGCCTCGGCCCTGGGGGCGGGCGGGAGGAGGAGAAACCGCGCGCCTTCGTCCTCCCACGGTGGCCCCGCCGCGGCCCGGCCCGGGAGGCCCGGTGCCGGCGGCTGCTGAGGCGGGAGCGGAGGCCCAGGGAGCACGGGAGCAGGAGCGCGGGCGGGCGCGCTGCCGGATTCGCGTTCGGCCGAGCCACAGGGCTACCTTCCTACCAGCCCGTCCGGGGAACAACGGGCCGGGCTTCCGGGGAGAGGGCCCACACCTCTCCAGCACCAGCCTCCTCCATTTTTCCGGGCCTTGCGTGGAGCATTTTGGCGGATGTATTTGAATGAATGAATGTCACTGGGGCTCTTTCCAATCCCCCCACTCTCCCCAAGCATCTGCGGGTGGTGTGGCATAGTGAGAGGAGCGTTAAGTTGTTGGCGACCTGGGTGCGAGTCTCAGTTTTGTCACCAACTGGTTCTGTGTGGCCCTGGGCAAGTCTCTTAATCTCTTTGAGCTTCAGTTTCCTTTTCTTTCAGATAGCTTGACAGTATCACCCACCACTAAGTTATTGTGAAGGCAAACTGGAACAATGTAATTTTTTCATTTCCTGCCCATCTTTATGTTCTCTCCATCTCCATTCATTTTCAGTACTCACCTCACCTTTATTAAGATCTCAGTTACTTTTGTGGGGGGCGGGGGGAGGGCTCGGTGGAAAATTTCCCTCTAAGCTGTTAACACTGCTTTTTCAATTAAAGGTTTTTTCTAAGACTCTGAAAGAGGACAGCATTCCCAATGTCCCAGTTTAAGCGCCAGCGGATCAACCCGCTTCCAGGGGGACGCAACTTCTCAGGTGATCACCTTTATTCCTGCTCGGCTTCAAACTGGGTAGTAGTTCGTGCTTTGGAGATAGTCTTTTAAAATGTGGCTTTTTGGGGTTTCCTTGGTGGAGTGTGATTGGTTGCCAGCGTTTCATAGGAAACTAGGAGATGAGCTCAGTGGTGGCCAGTGAAACCCTGTGGAGGAGTTGGTTAGAGCCACTTTGCTCTTTGGGCCTCCTGTATCTTTGAGCTGACTCCAGTGCTCAAAATGGTAGGCGCACTTCCTGGAGGTTGCTTCTCTGTCCACATAGGCGCAGCTTCAACATCTCTTCTGGGTCCTCCTCCTGGTTTGCTCACTCCTCCTGTGGCCACAGACCTGTCCCAAAATGCCAGGCACCTTCAGGTAGGTTGGGCATTTTTTCTAGTGAGTTTCAACACTCAAGACTACTACAGCATGCATGGGTGCCTGGTGCTTTCATTCTTGCATTGCTATGTTCGTCCTTCCTGACACTCCCGGCCTGATCCAGGATGGAGGTGACTAGACACCTCTGACTGGGGAGTTCGAAGTCCTGGCTCTAGGGAGATCTTTAGGCTGCTTCTGGGAATTAGAAAACTGGAAATCCTAGAAGCAGCTGGTGACCTTAGAATCAGCGTGATCTCCCCCCATTCCTCCACAGTAGATTATAACTATTGCACACGTGTGCCTCCTTCATGTGAACCTTGATGCAATACTCTGCTGAGCCAGGTGCGGTTTGGCTGGAGAGGAGATGCTAATGGCAGAGTGTGGACAGATGCTCTCTATGACTTTCAAACTGCACTATTCTCTTACAGGGTGGGGAGAAGCAGCGGGTCTTCACTGGCATTGTTACCAGCTTGCATGACTACTTTGGGGTGGTGGATGAAGAGGTCTTTTTTCAGCTAAGGTAGGCTTGAGGTTAGTCCCCTTCTGGAAATGCTTATTCAGTTCAGTTCTGTCACCATGCTGGTGGGACCCGTCTGAAGCCATTGCTTTGCTGTTTTTATGCAAGGTGTGAGAAGTCTTGATGGGAAGGGCCTCATAGGGACAGTCAAGGTGGCTTGGCCAGGGTCTCTCTCCTGACTGGGTCTCCTGGCTTGTGTGCTGGCAGTGTGGTGAAGGGCCGGCTGCCCCAGCTGGGTGAGAAGGTGCTGGTGAAGGCTGCATACAACCCAGGCCAGGCAGTGCCCTGGAATGCTGTCAAGGTGCAAACGCTCTCCAACCAGGTATCCATCTTTCCTCGGCATGTGCGTTGGAAAGGGGAGGGAGGGAAGCCCCTGTGCCCTGAAAGCTGGGCGAGAACCTTACTTTTGGCAAGAGGTGGGGCTGCATCTTTCCAAGGTGGTGAGCAGATCAACCATGGGATGCCCTGACTTTCCTGGTTATTGTTCTGCAGCCCCTGCTGAAATCCCCAGCACCTCCCCTTCTACATGTGGCAGCCCTGGGCCAGAAGCAAGGGATTCTGGGAGCTCAGCCCCAGCTGATCTTCCAGCCTCACCGGATTCCCCCGCTCTTTCCTCAGAAGCGTGCGTACCAGTGGCGTGGATGTTGGGATTTGGCTTTATAGGGTACTCTGGTTGAATGGGCCTGTAACTCTCAGGTTTGCTCTCAGAATGGAAGTGGGTACTTCTGTCACTGGAAGAAAGGGACAGGGAACTTGGGCAGATATTTAGGGTTTTTGAGTCACCAACCATTTCTTCTCTGCAGCTCTGAGTCTCTTCCAAACATCCCACACACTTCATCTGAGCCACCTGAACAGATTTCCTGCTCGGGGCCCTCATGGACGATTGGATCAGGGCCGAAGGTAAGAGAATGATTAAGCAGGGAAGATATTTTATTTGCCCCTAGGAACAGTGTCTCTTTCTTTGCCACCTGTTGACGCTAACATTCTCTTTCTGCAGCTAGATTTCTCTTTCTAGCTAGGCCCTTTACCCTGAAACAGGCTGATGCATTGAGATGTATATGCAAATATTAGAACTATATAAACTGGTTCAGCAAGCAGGGATTTGATGTAGTTCAGCTTTCAAAATACCATATTGAATTTTTAAAATACATAATTTTCTCTTTTATTTTTAGTTCTTAAAATTGAGGTGTCAAAAAATCAAAACTATCAAGAAAATGATAATTGTCCAAAAAACATAACATCCTAGTGTAGGTTTTATTTGCTGATATAAAACGTGTTTGTTTATATATGCTACACATCAGTGTAGTGTTAGAATGTGTATGTCGCACTCTGCCCTCAAGCCCAGGCCTGTGCCTTGAACATGCAGATAGATTCATGGCCCCTCTGCAGCCGGCATAGTGACTCTGGGACTTTGGAGGTGTCCTAGGCCATCTTCTGTCATCCGTGAGCTACAGGGACTGCGAGAGCATGCTGCCTATTCCCTCTAGCTCCTGTGTCCTTATCCCGCCTTACTCTCTCTCTAAAAGGTTTCACTTTTATCCTTAAGAGTTAAGCTCTGGACTGGTTTGCTTAAGACTGGTTTTAGTTCTTCTGTTGGTCCTCATTTTAATTTTTTATTATGGAAAATTGTAAATATAGGTAAAACAAACAAAAAGATGGTGAACCCTCATATACCCACCATCCAGCCTCAACAAGTATCAATATTTTCCATTCTTTTTCATCTGTACGTCCATCTATTCCCTGCCTTCTACCTTGTTTTAATTAAAAAAACGTTTTATGGCAAATTTTATATAGGTTGAAATGCACAAATCTCAACCAGTTTTGACAAATGGGAAATCCCATGTAACCCTCACCCCAGTTAAGATATAAAACATTTCCGTCACTCCAGAAAGGTCTCTCATATTCAGGTTCTTTTTTGAAATGAGAACTCTACTGATGAGGAAGATCTCCAGATGCCAGTAGATTATTACATGACGAGGGCTGAGAGTGAACTCCAATGTGAACTCTTAAAAGGAGCGTGGAATAACTCAGGGAAAAACTTAAGGCAGAGGGCATAGTCTGCTGAAGCTAGTGGTGGTTCCCTTGGGCTAGGTCATTATGATTTCTAACTAGGAGGAGGAGGAGGATGGTTCTCTCGTAGATCTAGGATTGTTCTCCACCATGTCCCCACTACATGAAACACTTTGTCCTGTTCTCAAGTGACTGGTATATATTTTGCATACACCTGCACCCCTTCCTTGTCCCTGTGCATTTTCCTGGTCTTCAGTTTCCAAGGAGTTTCTACCTGTCACATTCTGTGAGTTTATTAAAGGCTTTATTACCAAATCCCAGCAAGTGCCCTCAGGGATAATGTAGCTTGGGTGGAAATCAATGGCTGCTATTGACTTTTTGCTTTAGGTTCAAATTCAGTCTTTCTGTACAGTCATATGCATTTGATTGTCCTGGACATGCTAAGCCCTGTGTAAGGCCTGTTGGTATTACTTTTGCCATAATGCTTCTGTGTTATGGTTTCTAGAGAAAGGAGACATTACCACTGGCAGGGAGATACACCATTAGTCAGTGCAGAGAATTTGCAAAGTAGGAAAGGGGGCAGTAGGAGTTCGGTCACTCTGGGACAACAGCAGTTTACAAAGGAGTCAGGCTGTGTTAGCATTTTGGCTGGAAGCCAAGTTTTATTTTAAATTTCAGGTTCTGGGATGGAGGTAACAGTGTCTCCGTTGGACTGCCAGTACTGAACTACTGAGGTTTTTTGGACAGGTGTGTCCAGCGGGATATGCCATCTCAGTATCCTGCTGAGGTTACAGAGATGTCTCTCACTGGTACTGCTTTCCAGTGTGTTCCTGACGATTCACAGTAAGGAGAGAAAACTGGCCATTGATTCCAGGATTCAGTGGGACGTCCGGTTTCACTAGGGGTGGACAGCATTTCCCAGAGTTCACTCCAGTCATGGGTGAGCTGGAGAGAGCTGTCAGAATTACTGTGTTAGAAATGTGGAAGCTGACATTCTGTAAAGGCGAGATTAGAAGGCAGCTTTTGGATGGAGATGCTAATGAGCAGGGAAATGAGCCAGGCAGATAGAGAAAAGAAAAAAACCCTCTGTGTTAAATGTAATGAACTTAGATGCTCAGGGCCGTAATGACAAGGGAAACAATGCAGACAGGTCTGAGGGGAAGAGCAGAGGCCTTCTGGCAAATAGACTGCAGGCAGCCCAGTTACCTGGGCAGGAAGACCTGACAGTTGACTTTACTTCTCTAGAGACACAGGAGTTTGTTTTCCCCTCATCAAACTGGCATTTTTTTTAATGGTCTAAAGATTTTTCTCTTCTATTTTTTTTTAGAGGTGGGAGGGGCAGAGGAAAGAGAATCTTAAGCAGGAGCCAGATCTCACAACCATGAGATCACTACCTGAGCCAAAATCAAGAGTCAGATGCTTAACCAACTGAACCACCCAGGCACCCCTCTTCTATTTTTATTTATTGAATCCATAACGTAGTGATACTATAATAAGTATTATATCATAGAAGTGTATAAAGTAGTACATGCTATTATATAAAGCCAAAATAGTATAAAAATGAGTCCTTTCCTCTTTCCCTTTAAAGGTAATAACCATTCTTAAACACCTTTAGAAAATAATTTTGAAAAGAGAAATTATTTACGGCTGCTTTTTTCCCTATGTCCTTTTCTGGTCTTTATAGAGAAACATACTTTTTACGACTCTAATTAAAAAATTAAAAAGTTTTAATTTTAGAGTCCACATTACTATCTTTTAAGTATTTTTTTTGAGAGCGCGAGTAAGCGCACATGCGTGAGTGTGGGGGCGGGGCAGACAGAGAGAGAGAGAGAATCCCAAGCAGGCTCCATGCTGTCAGTGCAGAGCCCCATTCAGGTCTTGGTCTTGCAACCATGATATGACCTGAGCCGAAATCAAGAGTTGGATGCTTAACCAACTGAGCCACCCAGGTGCCCTAGAGTCCAAATTATTTTTATACATTATGATTAAGGTGATTAAACATTTTTTTCCATATTGCAGTTTAATCCTCACGATTGTTTTAACGGCTGTATGATTATTGTATTTATTTACTATAAAAGTTCAGGTGTTGCTGGATGTGAATATGGTTTTCTTACTCTTGGTTTGAATTTTTTCCACTGTTTATAACCTCTGTTTTTCTTTTGAATTAACTTCCTTGGGATAAATTTTCAAGAGTGGAATTACTGGACCAAAGGGTTTGAGTGTTTTTCTGACTTTAACGTGTATTGTTAAGGGTTTGTTACGAGAATGGTCTCTTAATAAAACTTGCTTTATAGAACCCTTTGCATGGTAGCATATATGTGTCTCATGTTAGAAATCAGTTAAAATCTTTGCTCGTTTCAAAAAATTATATGTTCACTGTAATTTTTAAAGTTCAGAAAATATAAAAAATAAAATTACAAGTTTTACCAGAGGCATTCATCATTAATACTTTTTTTTTTTAAGTTTTTTTTTTTTTTTTTTAAGTAATCTCTATATCCAATGTGGGGCTCAAACTTACAACACTGAGATCAAGAGTCATATGCTCCATGGACTGAGCCAGCCAGGTGCCCCAATACTTTATTTCTTTTCAGTTTTTAAAAGGTTATTTTGCACAGTTGAGGCACTACTGTATACATATTACTGTGTACTAGTCTTTGCTTATCATGGGTGGTTTTCTGCTATTAGAAATATTTAAATACTCATTTTAATAACTTTATAGCTATGTGTCATAGGGCTGTTGGCATGGCTTCTTTATCCATTTCCTTGATGTTGGGGATTCAGACTGTTTCCTTGTCAGGCCAGTGTATTGAATCTTAATGTAACAGTGTGGTTTCTTCCTTCCGGTGACGGGCCAACTTCCAGCGATGACTATGACTCCAAGAAACGCAAACAGCGGGCTGGTGGAGAGCCTTGGGGTGCTAAGAAACCACGGCATGACCTGCCTCCTTACCGGGTCCATCTCACTCCCTATACTGTGGACAGGTGAGTGGCAGGCTGGGGTGGGGGCTGAGGCTCACAGCTGGTAACAGCTTCTTGTGTAAATGAAATACAGTCTATGCAAGAGACTGTGTGTATATGGGGTCATGTGCTTGGGACCTTTTTGTTTGTTTTTTTAATGTGACAGTTTTTTAATTTCTAAGTCTCAAATTTGGACCAGCGTAGCACCACTTACATGGGTTCCCTGATAGAACTTCTGTGATTTGATCACCAGAAATACTTCTGCCAGGTTATCGTTAAGGCTTACCAATTCAAATTCGGGTACCCAGTACTAGTTCTAATTCAAGTGGAAACTACAGATCGTAAGAGCCCTGGGACTCGTTTTCCAGGGAACCTCTCAATCCTTTTTCAAGTGCTGTACGGTGTATGAGGACTCTGGCCTGCAAGCCTACCTATCTCACTTAGCAACTCACTGAGAGAGGTAGATGAGCGATTCCAGATTCCATCCAGCAGTGGAGAGTCAGGGCTCCAGCCACTGCCCCAGTAGCAAAGTTCACTTAAGCCCGAGCTGAGGTGGGGTGGTGGCCTCCTGGCTACTGCTCAGGGTGGAAGGGAAAGAGGGCTGTTCCCGCTCTACCTGGCATCACCGCTTCCTGTCCACGGGGCCAGGCAGGACCTCTCCTGTGCTCCATGCTGAGCCACCTGCCTCACAAGACAGTGTGGTCCCTGCGTCAGCCCTGCATCAGGGCTGCATGTAGAGCCTCCTCACATCAGTCCAAATGTGACTGCGAACAATTTGCCACACACAATGTGTCTTTTTGAATGTATATAGAAGCTTCTTGTATGTACTGTTTGGTATTTTGCTTTTTCACTTAATGCATCTTGGAATTTCTTCCATGTTAACATTTATTCGGTTGGGGTTGCATTCTTTTCAGCAACTACACAATACTCCACTGAATGGACAGACACTTTATTTAGCCAGTTCTCCATTTTCACTTTTTATCCTAAACATTGTTGTAGTGAACATTCTTGTACAAACATCTGTGTGAACAGGCACAAGTATTCTGTTGAGATCAGTTCCTAGAACTGGAGTAGCTGGCTCAAAGGTCTGATTTTAAACTTGGACATATATTGCCAGTTCTGTCCAAGAGGCTGTGTCAATCTACGTTCTCACCAGTGGGGCATGAGGTACTTGTTTCCTCCTGCTGCAGCCGGTGTACCTTGTCAAACATTTGGATCTTTGTCAGTCTCATAGGTGAAAAGTGATCCTCTGATTTGCATTTCTTTAATTTTAAGTGAGATAGAGCATGTTTTCACAGGCTGTTAAGTCTCTTTTCTTTTTCTGTTAAGTATCTGTTGATGTCAGTTTTCTCAGACTTGTCAACTTTCTGTTAGTCATTTGTGGGCTCCTCATATCAAGACGGTTGAGCTTTAGCTGTCGTGGATTGTAAATGTTTTTTTGTTTTTTCTTCTCCAGTTCGACTTTATTTTGCAATTAGAGGTTGAAGCATTTTAGTGGTCAAATCTCCATCTTTTTCTTTTCAGAGACGTCTTCTTTCCCAGGTTAGAAAATATTTTGCCCTTTCCCCTCCAAGTCTTTTATAGTTCCATTTTTTATTGTTTATTTTTTTGGTTTGTTTATTTATTCTGAAAGAGCAGGAGAGGTGCAGAGGGAGAGAGAGAATCCTAAGCAGGCTCCACGCTGTCAGCATGGAGCCTGACGTGGGGCCTAAACTCATGATATGGTTCCAGTTTTAAAAATAATTTAGCCTTGCCCAGTCTGGATCTTTGCTTTCTTCCTGCAGCCCCACCTGTGACTTCTTAGAACTCCAGCGCCGCTACCGCAGCCTCCTGGTTCCCTCAGATTTTCTGGCTGTGTGTCTGAGCTGGCTGTCAGCCTTTCCTCTGAGCCAGCCCTTTTCCCTCCATCATCCAAGCCGTATCCAGGTATCTTCTGAGAAGGAGCCAGCTCCAGACACTGGTGCTGAGCCCATCCCTGCAGACAGCGATCCCGCTTATAGTTCCAAGGTAAGTGGGCTGAGGTCCTGCCGCTTTGTCCCGCTGTCGGAGGCTGAGAAAGCTCTCGAGTGTGTCCTTCACGCCGCCCCTGCACAGGTATTGCTGCTCTCTTCCCCGGGACTGGAGGAATTGTATCGTTGTTGCATGCTCTTTGTGGATGACATGGCTGAGCCAAGGGAGACACCAGAACATCCTTTGAAGCAGATTAAGGTAAGAGCTGGTGTCCGTGAGGCAGGATGCAGTCATTGATAATGTCCAGGCCCTGTCAGGTTTTCGGCAGCTTGGCTCCTATTCGTGAACTTGTAGAAACCAGCAGTCTCAGAACTGAAATACCACTACCACTCACTTCACCAGGACCGTATGGCTCAGGATCTTCTTGTCAGAAAAAGTTACGTGGCTGGTTCACGTTCATGGGTAGAGAGATCCACCCCTCCCTGCTTCCCACCCTGTGTGGGGGATTCTTCACCACATCCTGCTGCTTTCACTCTCAGGGGTGTAGGCTGCCTCACGGGAGATCCAGGTAATTGGGTTTTTGTTTTTGTTTTGTGTTTTTAATCTCGGATCCATTTTTGCAGTTTTTGCTGGGCCGGAAAGAAGAAGAGGCGGTGCTGGTTGGGGGTGAATGGTCTCCCTCTCTGGATGGCCTCGACCCCAAGGGCGACCCGCAGGTGCTAGTCCGCACCGCTATCCGCTGTGCGCAAGCCCAGACCGGCATTGACTTGAGCACCTGCACAAAGTGGTGAGTGGCTGCCCTGGGCTTGTCTGTGGCTGGCCCTCTGTATTGGGGAGACTGTTCAGGAGGTCAAGTTCCTGTGCCTTTCTGACCTGTTAGCTCTCTTCTGTGTCCTAGTCCTACCTCATTCCTCCCTCTGGCCCTCAGTGACGGTCACCTTGGTCATGAGCATGACTAGGAATGTGTATGTGTGTTGAGGGCCAGCTGACCCTCCAAGGCTCGTCAGATGTGATCCCTCCGCCATATTAGCGGTCCTTGTTGCTTGTAGCACCTTGGATAGTAATTGTCTCCTTATTTGCAAGTCTCTCCATTGATGAACCATTTCTTGAAGACTTGGTCTCTTTTGTTTTTGTATTTTTAAAGCTTCGTATGCAGTATGTGCTCATTAAGTGTTGACTGAAGCACTTGCTTGTGAAGGTCATGGGTTGGTTCTTCCTTCTTCCTTTTGCTGTGAGCAGGTGGCGCTTTGCTGAGTTTCAGTACCTGCAGCCGGGCCCACCGAGGCGGCTCCAGACTGTGGTGGTGTACCTGCCAGACGTCTGGACCATCATGCCTACTTTGGAAGAGTGGGAGGCCCTGTGCCAGCAGAAAGCTGCAGAGGCAGCTCCCCCACCCCAAGAGGTGTCCGTGGTAAGACTGAGCCTTACAAATAAGGGGGCAGAGTAGATGCCCTGACCCCTGGGCCCAGGTGGTCACCGCTCTTGGCTTTTGTCACAGGAAGCAGAGCCAACGGAACAGGCAGCTGATGTATCAGAGCAAGCAGCAGACGCCTCTAAACAGAATGCAGAGAACCCAGAGGCCACCGCACAGCAGGAAGTGGACACCGATCTCCCAGAGGCCCCTCCACCCCCTCTAGAACCTGCTGTCATGGCACGCCCTGGCTGTGTAAACCTGTCCCTCCACAGTATTGTGGAGGACCGGAGGCCAAAAGAAAGGATCTCTTTTGAAGTAAGTGTAGGAGTCTGGGGGGGGGGCTGTGCAGTAGGGTATCTGGGACGGCAGGGCTTGAACATTCCCCTTTTCCTGATGCTTGTGGACCTCTGCTGACTCTCCTACCAGGTGATGGTGTTGGCTGAACTGTTTCTGGAGATGCTGCAGAGGGATTTTGGCTATAGGATTTATAAGATGCTGCTGAGCCTTCCTGAAAAGGTTGTGGCCCCACCTGAACCTGAGAAAGAGGAGGCAGCTAAGGAAGAAGAAGCAGTCAAGGAAGAGGCTGCCAAGGAGTCCAAGGATGAGGTACAGAGTGAGGGCACAGCTGCCGAATCAGACGCCCCACCGGTGAGTACCTCTGCTGCCCTGCACGGGCACTGGGGCTGCACACAGTAGTGCTGCGCCATACCAGGCGCTGCTGGGGGGCCTCACGGGGCTCCTCTCACCGCTCCTCTCGCTGCCCGTGTGTGCCTTGCCACCTGGCACGTTCTCGGCAGCAGGGCACCTCGCTCTCCCACCTGGCTGTGCAGCTAGGAGGTGGTGTGCTGAGGAGAGGGGAGGCGGGCCTGGCGGCGTGGTTGACCTGCCAGGGTGGCACAGAAGCCTCGGTTACTAATGCTGTGGGGAGGACGGGTGTTTGGGCTGCTTGATGGTTAACTAGAGCGCTGCATCTTCTTAGCCCTTTCTAAAGCACATAGGTCTGTTTCTTGCCTGATGCCATCAAGTACACATATAATTTCTTACGGGACCGTGACTGACTCCCAAAGAAAACTCCGGGTACCCTGGAGCCGCCCTGGTGTGCTCTGAACCCCACGTAATGAAGTGCAGTAAATGGGAGCGTGTGTACAAACCCCTTACCACGGTGCCTGAACACGGTTGATGCTCAACTGTTGGCTGTTCTAATTGTTAGCAGTTAGAGATGACCGTTCTCGTCCGGGTCTGTTTCTAGAAGGAGGATGGGCTTTTGCCCAAACCTCCATCTTCTGGGGGAGAGGAAGAAGAGAAACCCCGGGGTGAGGCATCTGAGGACCTCTGTGAGATGGCGCTTGATCCGGAACTACTGCTCCTGAGGGACGACGGAGAGGAGGAGTTCGGTACGTGCAGGCACCACACAGTGGCCTCCTGGCTCTGTGGCTGGACTGCTCTCCTGTTACGGCTGTGGGATTTGGGCCCGTGTGGTCCCTGCTCCAAGCTTATCTCAGGCTTTCTGCAGCAGGAGCCAAGCTGGAGGATTCTGAGGTCCGGTCGGTTGCCTCAAACCAATCGGAGATGGAGTTCTCTTCTCTTCAGGACATGGTGAGACCTCTCCTCCATCCCCCAAGAGTCCGTGAGGCTTATTAGCGAGGTCTCTGACTCATTCCTGGGAGAGGGAAACTTTTACCATTTGATTCCGGTTGACAAAAACCAGAATGTGGTTCTTGGCTCATGGAGTGGGGTGTTCATAGGATCGAGGGCACTTCAGTATCTCCATCTGGGTGAACCTGAGTGAGGTAGTATCTGATCTAGGAGCGCACTCACTTCCTCTGTGTGTAAAAGTGGCCTGGGGGCCTGTCTCCAGGCGGAAGGGTGCCCCGGTGTCATTAGGTCAGCTACGTCCTAGGCGCTTTAGCCACTGAAAGAACTCTTTGTAAATCTTGTCCATCCTCGTTTCTCTTGCAGCCCAAGGAGCTGGACCCCTCTGCCGTGCTCCCTTTGGACTGTCTCCTTGCTTTTGTCTTCTTTGACGCCAACTGGTGTGGCTACTTGCACCGGCGGGACTTGGAGAGGATCCTGCTTACCCTTGGGCTCCGGCTCAGTGCAGAGCAGGTGCCTTCTCTCACATCCTCTCCGCCCTTTCCAAGACGGCCTCCCCTAACGTTACATGCAGACACTGGACTCCTGTGGGTGGCTCAGAGAGCTCTAGTTCTAGGCGCTTGCATACCATGGGGGCAAGGGCTCGCGTCTTCTCATCAGCGGGTGTCTGGGGCATATGTCTTCTGCAGGCCAAACAGCTGGTCAGCAGGGTGGTGACCCAGAACATTTGCCAGTACCGGAGCCTTCAGTACAGCCGCCAGGAGGGCACAGACGGTGGGCTTCCTGAGGAGGTGCTCTTTGGTGCGTCCTGGTGCCTGTAGCCTTCTGTGGAGGATGGGCAGGGCACGCTGCTTTCTCCTGAGAACACTTCCTTCTATCTCTTTCTCGGCCCCTTCTAGGAAACCTGGATCTGCTACCTCCTTCTGGGAAAAGTGCAAAGCCGGGCGCCGCCCCCACGGAACACAAAGGCCTGGTGTCCCACAACGGCAGCCTGATCAATGTGGGGAACCTGTTGCAGCGCGCGGAGCAGCAGGACAGTGGACGGCTCTACCTGGAGAACAAGATTCACACACTGGAACTGAAGCTGGGTGAGTGGCCCGAAGCCGCAGGGACCCGGCACGCATAGGACGTGCAGCCGTGGGTGTGGAGATTAAGAGGGGTCCCTCCTTACGCTTCGGGCCTGTTGCCCTGTGCGGCAGTGCTTAGCTTAGCAGCGGTCTTTCTGCTGTTCCCCCCCAGAGGAGAGCCATAACCGCTTCTCAGCCACTGAAGTAACCAACAAGACACTGGCGGCGGAAATGCAGGAGCTGCGGAGCCGGCTGGCCGAGGCCGAGGAGACGGCGCGGACGGCCGAGCGGCAGAAGAACCAGCTGCAGCGACTGCTCCAGGAGTTCCGGAGGCGCCTGACCCCCCTGCAGCTGGAGATGCAGCGGATGGTGGAAAAGGTGAGCCTCTAAGGGCAGAGCTGGCCGACGGTCATTCGTCATTTGGGAGGCTTGGTTGGGGTGACAGGTGACAGCCAGCCAGCACGTCGGTCCTCCTGCCCTTGCGGGGCTTTGCCTCGCCTCGCCTTCTCCACCTACTGGTTTCTTGGGGTATCGGTTGGTAGCAGCTGCAGCCTGGTCTCCCGGGAGGAAGTGCTGCTGTCCTCCCATCTTGGCCCTCTCTCTTGAGTCCTGAGTCCTGATTCTCATTCTAGGCGGACAGCTGGGTAGAGAAGGAGGAGCCGGCACCTAACAACTGAGGGGCCTGGTGCAGGAGCTGTCCTCCCGTGAGGTCAGCGATGGAGCCTGCTGACGTTCGAGCCCTTTTGGTTCCAGAAAGAAGCTGGAGCAGGACCTGGGAGCCACAGGCAGGGGTGGCTGACCCCTATGCTCAGCCTCCGTAGAGGAGCTCAGGCCATCAGGGTGGGGTCTGTGCTATGTGGGACGGATGCGTGAGGAACCCCGGTTCCACTTAACAACTAAATCCAACACCTTCTGCACCCCTCGAATGTCATTTTGCCCTCCACCTTGGGATTTTTCCTGGGGCCCTTTAGTCTTGTGCTGACTTTTCTCCTGTCCTCTTCCAGTTTAGACTAAGACAGGGGAGGAAAAGGCTTTTGAGTATGTCATAAGGTCTGATGCCAATAAACTGAGGAAACAGACGTGGACTCTGGCAGGGGGTAAGAGCCCTTCCTCTGGATGGCACAAGTCCTGCCAGGTACAGGAGCAGGTTCCTAGGGGAAGGGTCTTCCTTGGCCATCGCAGAAATGGAGTCTGTGCTGGCGAACTCTTGGTGTCGGGCTGTGTCTGCCAGAGAGCACTGTGCTCCAGCCACCCTGGACTTGCCAGAAGAAACCAGCACCTCCCCGTGTTCAGAATGTGGTATTGGCTCTGGCCCAGCCTTTTTCCCTGTTCCCCAGAAGTCTCGCCTCTTTCCATAATCCGTGGTTTCAGTTTGACTTTGTATATAAAGTTGGTTTTTTTTTTTTTTTTTTGGCTTTTTGTTTTTTAAATAAACCAAAGTCAAAAACAAGCTAAGTGTCCTCCATAGCTCTTACCTTCTTCCTCTTCTAGGTCTCCCTGTGCTGCCCCCTTCCTTCCAGTCCTCAGCCTAGCCTCTGCTGGATGGAGGGTGCAGCATCTCCAGAAGGTGGGGCCGGGTGGCAGGAAGACTAGCCCCAGGGTGCTCTGCGTCCTGCCCCCTGCTGGTCAAGAGACACTATGCCACAGGGGTGCTGTCAGCTCAGCAGAGGGCAGCACCACCCTGACACAAACCTGGGGTGGCTCTCTTTCTTCAGTTACAGCACAGTAACGGCTGGCAATTTTATTGAAAACTTTACTTGAAAAAATAAAATTTCCAAATATTCAGGTGAGACAAACCCACTGTTACTGCTTTGAGGCCTGTGAATCAGGCTGTGACATTTTGTGTGGCTGACAGCCTATTTACATGAGCTGAGTCTGGTTTCCTAGGGAACCTACAAGGCTTGGGGTTCTTCTCTGCACTTGACCTAAGGGATAGAAGTGGGTGAAACCAGGTTTTATCATGCTGGGAGTCTGGGCTAGAGGAGAGGCAGTGTCTTGGGCCTCTCCCAGAAAAGAAGAGTCTGAAGGGGAACGGCAACGAGGGTGGGTGGACTCCCAAGGATGGGTCTTTCTTTGGAGGTAGGTGAGATCACGACCGTGCAGGCAAGGCTAAGACCTCAGGTGAGCGGACAGAGCCTGTGCCTTTGAAGGCTAGAAGCTTGCTCAGGTCCTAGGCCAGGCTGCCCTTTGGACGGTTCTTTTGGAAACAAAGCCCTTGGAGTGTTTCTGTGCTGCTTACCTGTCTGGGTTCTTGCTATGGGTGGGGAGGCAGCACCCTGCCTGGGGCTCCTGGTGCCAGGCTCACTGCAGAGGTCTCGTGAGGTAGAACAGGGGCCGCTGCTGTCCCCATACTTCTCTCGGGGGAGAGCCTTTTGCTGGCTGTCGCCTGAGCCTAAGCTTAACAAGGGCTAAGACCAGAAAGGTTGACTTGTATCCCAGGAGTCTGAAACGGTGGCGGGGACTCAGTCATCAGCCACAATGGAGAGGGCTCTGAGCTCACTCAGTCTGGCCTCATTCTCCCTCTCCCGCTGCTCATCAGTGTGGCCAGGCTGGTCGAGCTGCTGGGTCAGGTCTCCGAAGATCTTCTGCATTTCAGAGTAGTACCCAACCTGGAGGCAGGGATGGAGAAGGAGGTTGGCAGGTGCTGGGCTCCTGGGGTACAAAGCCCCCTCAGCATTGCACCCCCTGGGTGCGTCCCAGAGGCCCACATGCTGCTTGTTCTCTTAAGCAGAGCGCTCAGGCTGGGTGGAGGGGGCTGGCTTCCACTCTTCCCTCCATCACTGCCCTTCCTCTCAGCCCATCTCCTGAAACTGCAGGGCAAGTAGGGAAACTGAAGCCACAGACCCCAGCCCTTCAGGAACGTCCACTGCTGCTGCCAGGATGGCAGAGGAGGGGGGGCAAGGGGGCCTTGGTGAGATGGATGGAGGCGGGGGTTCTGACTTTGGAGCCCTCCAGGCAGCTGAGGGGCGTTGGGGCCTGTGCCGAGAGATATAGGACAGTGCAGCCTGAGGCTGGCTGAGGGCACTGGCAGGACCCTCCTCGAGTCCTGGGGAAGCCAGGGAGTCAGGCACTGACCCGAGGTGCTTCAAGAAGCTAGACCTTTGTCCATGGGGAAGGGGCGTGGCTGGACCCCAGAACCCTGAGAGTCTTAGAGGTAAGGGTGAGAAAGGTGACCCCCCCCCCCCCGCCGCGTGTTCCTTCCCAACCTGTCCCATTAATCACGCTTCGGCTGTTTGGCTGGAAAGCAGGGTTCGCAGACCAGCTTGTTTCCGTGTCCCTATGTGTGTAGGCACCGGGGCTGATGGGAGAGGCCTGTGGCAGTGGGGTGGGGGTGTGCTGAGGACAGGGGAGACCCCTCAGCAACTCTCCGATGGCTGAGGGCTGCTCAGACCAGGGGCCACTGCCTCGTCTCCACCTCCATGACCAAAGGCAAACACTTCCGTGAAAGTGATCCACACTATTCAAAACTCTATTCAGACACTGCTTCCACTCTAGACAGTGGAGTGCTGTCACTGGGAAGGCCAGGCCGAGTGGCAGGTTTGGTGGCAGGGCCGTGGCTCAGCTGCTTCTGAGGAGGGGTCTCTCATACCCCCACAGCTAGATTTCCACTGGGCTGAGGGGAGCTAAATGAGGGTCTCCAAATGCTGCTGTCCCCTGAGGGGACGGGGTGTAGACCAGGGCCGGGAGAGGGCAGGGGATGGCCTGCCCTACCCCCACTCCCCGCCCCAGAGCCGCACTGCGCAGGCTGAGTCACTAGGAATGCTCACTTCTCCAGTGACTAATGGCAGCGACAGCCTCGGGAGGGGGAGGCTGGTGCTGAGGAGGCAGTGAACAGTCCCTATCCACCCCGCTGCCCGGTTACGGGTCATCCCTAGCCCCTAACCTCAGGTCTGGGCACCCTGGAGCTTCCTCCAGTGAGCAACAGAATGGAGGGGGCAGGGTAGCATGCAGGGGGCCGGGAGCAGGGGTGGTGGTGGCACAGGGAGGGAAAGCACAGGTCTCCTTAAACACATTCCTCCACAGCCTAGGCTGAGCCTCTGGAAGGAAGTCCTCGTCTCCTGGAGAATGCTCTGGAGGCAGGCGTGGAAACTCACCCCCCCCCCCCCCGCCCCCCTTCACTTGTGCATGTTGGTGCTCTGCCTCATTTCTCCCTAGCGGCCAAAAACATGGTCACTAAGTTCCAGCTCCAACATCAACCCTGCTCGGGGTTCTGAGCACAGGCGTGCAGCTCCATGGGTTTTGGTGTTCTCCAAAGGCTGATAGGCTGGGCAGGTAAGGATCGGGCTTTTCCTTGGGTGCCCTGAGGCCTTTGAGCTTCGTCACCTTGTTGACTGCAAGGAGTGAGTGTGTCCACTAGAGGGCGCCAGACACCCAGGCCAAGCACCGAAGTGGGCAGGAGGGGGCCGAGTCTTTAGCTTTGTCACCGGCTGGGGAACGGTGGGAAAGGTGGCAGGATGCTGAGTGCCTGCAGGAGGCTGATGCGGGGGCCCCACATGGCAGAGACCTCTTGGTTTGGCACCTTAACCTCCTCTCTTTTACAATGGGGAGAACAATCCCTGCGAACGGTTTGAAGAATGGCCGGGGCTGGGGGGCGGAGGGGGGGGGGTTGCTACGCAGGAGCTACATGCAGCTGGACATTGTGTCCTCAAACCCTCGAGTGGTGGGAGGCCTTAGCCTGCTTCCCACCCTCCAGCTGCCCGGCCCCGGTGCTACCCCGGGCACCTCCATGCACACCTGGCCAGAGGCCGGCCTGCCTTTCCACTGGAAGGTGCCCTGTGGCCTGGCACCCAGGCAGAGGCCTTGAGCATGGCCCTCCCCAGGATGTAGGGAACCCTCCAAGGGTTGCTAGGAGTCAAAAGAGCCTGTGGTCTCCTGCCTAGCGAGGAGGAGCAACTAGAGTGGGGAAGCAGGGGTGTGGGCCTTTGCCCTGCAGGCCTCTGTGCCGGACCTGAGCACACCAGGCAAGAAGAACCTGCCCGTCAAAGTGAGGTGTTGACAGAGTGGCTCTCTTCTTGCCACTGGTGGTACAATGAGAGGAGAGAGAGAACTTGAGGGAAAAGCCATTCAACAAGAAGGGGTCTCATCCTGGGACTGGGATTCACCAAACAGCAACGGAGGAGCCCAGGCGGTAAGTCCAGCAAATGCTCAGAGTCAGACGCAGATGCGGTGCCGGGGGCAGGGTGGCGGCACTGCTGACTTGGCGGAGAACGGCTAAGCCACCCTCCCAGTTGGGAAGCGGGGACGGGCGCGAGGGTGTCTACAAAGCCCAGGACCATCTCCCAGGGGAGCAAGCATTCGCCGTCCGTTGGGGCAGGGTGGGGAGCCGCCTCACCTGCGCTCGGATCAGGGACTCAAAGCTGGGCTGGAAGTAGTCCAGGCGGCTGTTGTAGAACCGCGGCATCTCATCCAGGAGCTGCTTGTTCTTGGCCTCAAAGTC
Organism: Herpailurus yagouaroundi; assembly: GCF_014898765.1. NCBI lineage: Eukaryota > Metazoa > Chordata > Mammalia > Carnivora > Felidae > Herpailurus > Herpailurus yagouaroundi. The sequence continues at coordinate 35,164,215 of NW_024412412.1, read as the reverse complement.
GTCCCTCACAGGCCGAAGCTCTTCTCGGGCCTGAGGGACAAGACACTGGGTGTCATAGCTCTTGGTAGCTTATCCAGAGTGTATGCTGGGGGCACGATGTGTACGTTGGGGGCGGGGGTGGGGTGGGGATCACATCTGGTGTCTTGGTCTCCTAGCCCCCAAAGCTGGTCCCCAGGTGAAGGAGGAACTTGCCACACATCACCCACGGGGCCCGTTGTCCACACCCACCTCTCCCTTCTTGGTACCTGGTGGAGTTTGGCCAGCACTGGCCCCGTCTTCTCCTTCTCCTCGTACTTCTCCACCTTGGCCTGCAATCTTCTGTAGTCCTGCAAGGCCTGCTCCCGCCGCTTCACCGCCATGTTGAGGCTCGGGAAGACACTGCTAAACCTGCCGCACAGTCGGATACAGGCTGTTCTTGGAGCCGCAGCCCAGCAGCTCGGCGTCCATTCAAAAATACATACTGAGTGCCTACTAAGTGCCAGACCCTGTTCTAGGTCTTGGGGATTTCACGTGGGTAAGACAGATGAGGCCGTGGCCCCTGGGGAGCACCCACTGCTGAGAATGCCGTCTGGGGTAAGGCCACAGGAGAGAAGTAGGACTAAGGGTCACTCTACTGATCAGAGTGAGCCACAGGGGCAGGAATGCAAGGAAGCCACTGGCATGGCCACTGCCCCTTCCCCACCCATCTCATATGACCCCGCACATGACAGAGACCTGTCACAGAGCATGGGAGAGCTGAAGACTCTTGGGAATAATCTGTCCAACATCTTCCTTTAACACAATCAATGAAATTGAGGCCAGAGAGATGACATGACTTGTCCAGGGTCACAACCAGGATAGTGACTGTCCAGCCAAGAGCTCAAGCATCCCACTTCTCTGGCACCTCCCTGCCACCTCATGGTGTCACTAGCAGTGACAACTGCAGTCAAAACCTAGTCTTGGCCTATTTCTATCAGCTGACCGTGAGAAAAGCAGGAACCCTCGGGTTCTGCCACTGAAATGGCTGAACCGTTGAACCAGATGTTTGAGGAAAATGACTCAAGGACATCTTGTTGCCCCACCGGGACTAAAAAGGACCACAGGGAAATGCTGAGGAGTGGGCCACTCACAAAGAGTGGCAGCGGACACTTTTGGCCCCTGTGGGCATCATCTTTGTGATGACTATCATCTTTGACTGGGAAGAGCAATGAGGTCTTGAGACAGACACCGGGCAGGACTGCATCCCAGGCAGAGACGCTGTGTTTCCCTTGATTGGAGTGTCGGAGAAGGCAAGGCAAGCCTGCAAGCAGGTTTTCTGGAACTGGGCGGGAAGAGATGGGGGAGCTGCCTGGCGAGCAAAGCCTGCAGGGCAGGAGGCGGCAGGAGGCATCTACCCTGCAGGTCGGGCCCCGCAACTGAGGAAAATGGTGGCACAGTGGTTATTCGGGGTTGAGAGGCACAGAGGGGGCACTCGGGGCCAGAAGACTGGGTTTCTCTAGGAGCGGCCGGGACAACATGCTGTGGGGACCTCCCCTTCCACAATGCTGGGGCCAGAGGTGCCTGTCAGCTCCAGGGCCATCTTTAGGCAGTTCACATGCCGCAGGAAGAACAATTTTCCAAGTCTGCCTCTCAAAGAAGCATGATCATGAATTTGGTTTTTAAAAGCCCCAACAAATCACGAGTGCCCGTGACATAAGAGTAATGAAGATTTTTGCCAGAGAACAGAGAACATAAATTTGACCAAAGCACTGAATTCCCCAGCCAAGGCTATAGATACAGGCAGTAGGTTCTGGTCAAACAAAAGCCTTATCCCCAAGAAAGGACACTAAAATGAGTCCTTCTAACTGACTGGGTGACCTAATGGGCTCACTACCTAACTGGAAAGGCTAGAAGTGGGTAAGACATGCCCTTAGACAAATCAGTCATCAAATCGATACTTGAATGACTGATCTGCCAGCAGAGGAGCCTCCTTGCTGCTGTGTGAACTGGGTGTGGGGAGCAGTACCTTCAGGACAAAGGTCCCCTATCCTGGGTAGGTCTGAACAGATAAGACCATGGGCAGGGACCAGCCTCACTGTTTGTGCCTCAGGCGGCAGCTCTGAGGGGGTCTCAGTTGCTAGGCAAGCCCCTCTCCCCGCCTGGGAGGAGTGTGACCAGCAGCTGAGAGGCCTGTGACTCAAGGAAGCAGGTGCAACGGAGCCTGAGAAACCACCACCACCACCACCACCCTCTTGACCCCAACCAGACTAGAGGCCACCAGTGGCCACCCTCATTCTCTCATTAGAAGTGGCCTGCTTAGGTGGCCCCAGTGCCTGGGCCTCTGCTGTCCATGCTGCTGGCGGCCTGGGAGGAGTGGGCACGGACAGGACAAGAATGGGGCAGGAAGCAACAGGTGGAGGGTTTCCTCCTATTAGGAAAGAGGGCAGCACCAGGGATGCATTCTGCGGGTGCCAGGTGGGACGACCACCATGCTGGTGGCTGAGCAGTTCCGGATGCCCTCTGACCCCAGAGCACTCGTCTCTTTGCTCGCCCTCAGTTGTCACCTGGGGTTGATTCCCAGGGCTGGGATCAAAGGCACAGAAACGACAACTAAATGCCATTGCAGGGGTTGGGTTCAGGCCTCCCCTTCCACAGATGGGGAAACAGATTTGGAGGAGCAGGGCGCTGGCCAGGGTCATGGGCTGGCTGGGGGCCAGCTGGGACTGCCCGCCCAGCACTTTCCCCACTCCGCTGCAAAGCGCCCCCTCGGCATTTATGGACCATCCTGGTCTTTCTTCCTGAGAGCGCCATCATGGCTTCAACACTGGGTCACAAGCTCCTAAGATCTGTGTTGTGTCCGCCCTCCAGAGAAAGCAGAACAGGGCTGGGCCTACACCACACCCTCGCTGAAGCTCTGCCCAGGTGACTGTCCTAAGGTTCAACCAAACTGCCTCCCCTGGGTAAGCAGTGGGGTGAGGAGGCAGTGAGAGGGAGGAGGGAAAGGGGGAGGGAGAAAGAGGCCGGCTGGGAGGTAGGCTGGGAGCAGCCGGCCCTGGTGGGGAATGCCTGCCATTCCTCAATCTGTGCCCACACAGCCGGGATCTTCCACCCACCAGGAAAGGGAAATTGAAAGCATCCCCATCCGACCATGTGAACACAGCCCAGAGACTGGGGGGATTAGAGGCCGAGCCCCCTGGGGGGAGGCTGGGGGCGGCAGGGTGGCCATGTGGTGATGTTCTTCATCAGAGGACAGGAAAGCTGCAGTTTCCTGTTTCCGGTACTGGGGTCCCTGGGAGCTTCTCTCCTGGCAAGAGGCGGCAACAGGCAGTGCCGGTTTTATGTGGTTGGGGGAGATCGCATGTCGGCTACGGGATGGAGAAGCCGGCCGGGTAGGCAAGCAGGCCTGGGGGGGCTCAGGCAGAGGTCAGCGGATCTGCTGCGGAGATGGTGCCCGCCTCCTGTGCCACTCACCCACCTTCCTGGCAGGTGGTGGGCTGCTGGGGCGGTGGGAAGCAGCCGGGATTTCTCTCCATTTGGCTCTAGAAGCCAGGCATCAGATTTCAAGGCCGCCTCCTTGGTTGTGAAATCGAGGTTGGAGTCAGTCCCCTAGCTCTCTGAGCTGGTGTCCCCTGCCTAGCTCTGCCAGCCATGGGTGTCTCTGTGGCAGCTCCTGGAACGCCAGGGGCAGGGTCTGCTCTGCCCGTGGTCCTTCCCACCCAACTGCGAACGCTCGGTCCTGTGGACCCGGTCAGAAAGCCACCAGCCACGGAGCCCCTGCTGCCACCTCCCTCCTGAGCCACCAGCCTCCTCGGCACCCAGTTCCTTGTGTGGCCCTGCAACCTGGGCCCGAGCAGGGGGTAGGGGAAGGGGCCCAGGGAAGGAGGGTGGGCCGAGCCTCCAGACAGCCTGGCTCAGAAAGAGCTTTCCCTAACCCCACCCCTTGGACCCGAACAGGGAGTGAAGAGCTCAGTAACCTCAAAGCCAGGGGCTAGAGGACCAAAACCTGCTCTCTTCATCTCCCTCCGGGCCCCGATCCAGGCCTAATGGTAATTAGCAGAGCCTCATTACCCAGGCCTGGTGAGGCAGCTGCCAGGGACCACCACAGAAGAGGTAATAAAGTGCAGCTGCCGGGCTGGAGCGGGAGCCTTTCTAGGTCAGAGTCAGTTTGGGAGAGGCTAGGGGGGCAGATGAAGTGATGTGGAGCTTCAAGGCAATGCTCCTGCCTGTCCCCGCCCCCCGCCAGCCCACCACCTCAGGGGACTGGGGGATAGGCCTGTCTGATGGCTGCCCAGAGCCTGCCTGAGAGAAGATGAGCCTCGCAGAAGAATTTCTGACCCTGTCGGGTCACGAGTTTGGGGACCTTCCCAGGCAGGACCCTGCTGCTGCGCCCTTCCCCATGTGCAGCCACCCCCACATCTCCGAAGCCGGGCGCCGCAGGCAGCTGCTCTCCCGGTGCGGCGGGGAGATGAAAGGCCTTGCTCATCCCCGCTGAGGGCTGGCCAAGCGCTCTGCTCGCTTCATTCAGCAAGCTCTGGGACCTCTGGCTCTCAGCGGGAACAGAGGGAAAGATGGCAAAGTGACCACTGACTAGAGGCTGTCTGCTGGGGCAGACCGCAAGTCACTGAGTGCACTGGGCAGGGCGGGTGCTCTGGGGCCACAGATCACATCGCCAGCGTCCCTGTTGAGTTTCCGGTCAGCTCCCTGGGAGTCTGGGGTTCTAGGCTGCTGGAAATGATATTCGGTCCCCAGTCGGCCAGTTGACCTGCCTTTCCAATAAGCGCCCCCAGCCTAGTTCCCTCAGGCCTGCGGTCCCCAGATGACCACTACTCACTTTTTTAAGGGTTCAATCACGGTCTTTTGGATCTGGTTCACCTGTTGAAAGAAAGACCCAATGAATCAAGACCAAGGGGAAGTCAGACTCTTCCTAAAAGGGGAGGATCTACGTTCCTGAGAAAGGGGACAGTCAGGGCTGTCCTGAGAGCCCTGGGTGGGGACGAGATGGGGCCGGGGCACCCCTGACTCCGCAGCTGGAGCCAGGCGGAGAGGACGACGATGGCCAGGACGTCGAGGGCAGCAGGGAGTACTGTTCTTGTTCCAGGTCTGTTCTCCTCCCGCCAGCACCGTCTGCAGGCTGCTGACAGCCGTGCTCAGGGGGCAGGCTGGGTGGGCAGCTGCAGAATGTGTGAGGGGCTCCGGGTGAGCAGAGCTGCCCTGCCTCCCTCGGGGTCTCACAGTGAGCGATACGAGCTCGTGGGAGTCACGGGCAGCACAGGGTGCCGAAGCAGGTCCAGGAACGAGCTCACGGGACTCGTGACACACGGGTGTCAGAGCACTGAGGGCGTCGGAAGACCGAGCCCTGGGAGGACTCTGCACGGGCGCTCCACCCAGGCAGAAGCCACGGGAAGGGGGAGAGCAAGACCCCAGCTACCTTCTCCTGGTTGAAGGCGTCCATCCGCTTCATGGCTGTGTCCAGGGCTGTCACCATGTTCAGGAAGTCCTGGTCTTGCTCGCAGAGGGGATTGGAGAGCAAGTCCAAGGATATCTTCACAGCAGATTTGGATAAGGCTGTAAGAAGTCAAAGCTCGGTGAACCTATGAAGGGACAGGCTTCAAGGTCTTGTCCTTAGGACGCTGTCCTTCCTCAGTCCAGCGGCCATACCCTGACCGCCACCCCGGCCACAGGCCAGAAAAGCTACAGAGTACCACAAGCTGAAAGTCACCGGTCCTTATTGGATGGTGTTCGCTCCTGACCATCTGAGGCTGCTCTGGGTAGTTCTTCGGAGCACCTTTACCTTTGGCAATGACTTCATTTTCTGTTAAAACTCTGGGTTTTAACAGAATCCTTTGGGCGGGAAGCTGTAAAAAATACCTATTTTCTAGCTCTAAAGAGTCTATCTCAGTAAGTCTGTAATCCAGAAACATGTATCTTAAAGAAACTCTCCAGGTGGTTTGGGCATGAAGCTTGGTTTGGGACCCTCTCACGGACGAGAGTAAGAGTGTGCCCCACGAGGGCTGGCAAACATACCATAAAGGCTAGAAATCAAGATGGCAGGCTGTGTGGGCTGCATGGTTTCTGCTGCAACTACTCAACTCTGCCACAGACAGTACCTAAAGAATGGGTGTGGCTTTGTTCCAATGCCCCTTTATTGACAAAATGAGGCCAGATTTGGTGTGGCTAGGCAACCCCTGGTTTCAATGGCATACACTCAGAAACTTGTTTTCCCCTGAGCCTCTGGAGCTGGTACAGACCCTACCGAGCAAGCACGGCCCCTTCCCAGTCTCTTCCTGCCCCTGTAGACTTTTGTTTGCACGTAATGGAGACTGAAAGACTTGTACTTTAGACCAAAAACTCCAAAGCTGCTGACAGGTTTCCATCCTGCCTCTGCAGGGTTCCCGTGCCCCCACTGTTTTATCCAGGGCTCATACAACGCAGGAGACATTTCAGGTAGTGTATTTTGGCCCTGTTTTACAGATGACGAGGGTGAGGCTCCAAAGAGGTTATAACTCCCTCAAGGTCAAACAGCTCCAAGTGCCGAGCCAGGACTAGACCCTGGGCACCCGCCTCGCCGCCCACTCCTCTCCTGGTGACCCGCCTGGAGACAGCTGTGGGCAGGCCCCACAAGGCTCTGCTGCGGTATCTGCTTATGTTGTTAAAGGTCTTCTCTGGTACCATTTCCCCACAGATGGAGGCCACTGCCCTGCTGTAGCCTTGTTCACATGTTTCTACACCATGTTTGACAGAGGATATGGGGACACGGGGAGCCTGGAAATCAGAGGGCAGCTCCAAGGCAGGATGGAGATCTATTGGCAGCTTTGGGGTTCTCAGTCCAAGTTTTCGGGTCTCCATTATTTGCAAACAAACAAAAAAATTCTAGAGGGGCAGGCAGAGAGACTGGTGAAGGGGCATGCTTGCTCCATAGTGTCTGTACCAGTTTGAGGGTTTCAGGAGAAAAGTTTTTGAATGTATTCCTCACTACTTTATGCCACTGAATTTAAGATGGTAACACACCATTAATGTATAGCCATTGAGAAAGAAAAACTATGCTGCGAATTATGTTACGGTGTGTTGATTTCTGAGATGTTAAAAGTGAAACAATGTCTTTGAATCAATGAAATGAGGTCCACTCCAGTTAACCAGAGATGTGCCCCTGCCTTGCCATATGAGGAGCGCGTTGGCCCCACGCGCCTACTCCTTGGCCCCAAGGGCCTACTTCTCTGTTTCCGGTGGGAGAAACGGAAGCCTAGCGGGTCCCTCTCCACTCAGGCTCCTCCATATGCCAGCAGAGAAGCCCACAGTGGATGACTGGCTCACGCAGCGCCCTGTCCTGGGCCTCCCTCTAATCTGGTAGCCTGCTGCAGTCACCCAGCAAACAGGCACAGTATGGGAGAAGCCTGGAAATATATACTTCCCAGAAATGTTGAGGCAGTGGAGCTAAGAACCCTCTTTCAAATCTGTGCAGTGACTTTGTAGGCTTAGGAGCAAACATCATGTGTAACTGGACTGGATCATGAAATGGTCACACACAGTATAATTAAAGGATAGAAACTTGGGACAAAACTGGAAACGTTTTTGAAAAATTTCTTCCACTACTTTTTAATGCTTGAGGAAAAAAATCCTGAAAAGGTAGGGCAGGGGAGACTTCCTTCCCAATTTTCCTTTTCTTTCCTAAAGCCTCACACTTCAGGCCTCTGCCTCTGTCTTTGTTCGAACCATCTGAAGTCAATTAACAGTGTGGAATCCCACTGGGAGTCCTCACTGGCCTATGTGAGTGAGTGAGTGCCGCAGGGCAGGGCCATAGAGCCTCCACTCTCAGGGACTGGGAGGGTGTGGCCAGCCCAGCACCAATTGGGAGGCTGGTGGTCTTTGAACCTTAAAGAGAATGCGGGTCTCCAATGCCACATGGGTCTCTGGAACCCTGATGCCACCTCAAAATATAAGGGTTGACAAAGACCTAACAGGGACTGGCGGTGCACAGATGATCTTGTTTGGGAACACAGAATGGGATTTTAGATATTGTCCAGGCAGTTGATTTCCCTCAATTGTCTGGGGCAGTGGTTCTCAAAATGGGGTCCCCGGGCCAGCTGCCTCAGCACTGCCTGGGGGTGGACTGGACAATCTGCCTCTTGGCGGGCCTTCCGGTGACCCTGATGCACTGACTGTGACTGCTTCAGGAGGGCTTTCTCTGCCCAGATTCTAGTTCTCACTGGGGGCGGACGAGGCCAGGAACCCTGGGCCCCAGGGGTCCCCCATTTATTTTGATTTCTTGTGGGGAAAACCATGCTCTCCACTTCATGGATCCCTGACTTTCCACAGCTTCCAAAGCTGCCCACTCTGAAAACGCAACCTTCCCTTCATCTGTGCTCTGACAGTGCAGTCTATCTGGAGAAGTACCAAAGAAAGGAAGCAATAGGTCACAGCTTCTCCTGTACTGGAAAGGCAGTGGCGAACGATAAATATGCCACCCAGGGAACCTGGAACTATGCACAAAACAAATAACAGATGGGCTCCGTAATCGGACCCTTGGCTCGCTGCACACGTAGTCTGGAGATGCCAGGGACAGTCGTGTTCAGACCCACCCATGTCCTCTGGATGAGCGGTGACATGAGCATCTGTGCACAGACCACAGGAGCCAGCCCTGACGTGACGGAGGGGCAGAGGTCCACCCGTGGCCCAGCCAGGCCCGGCCCAGCTCTGGACTATGCCACCTACCCAGATCAGCATCGGTGCCCTTCTTCATGTCCTTCTGCAGCCTCCTGGTCTGCTCCTCCAGCCTGCAAGGCAGGGGCACAGGCTTAGGCACCTGGCATCATCAGCTTGCTTCAGCCCCCTTCCTTCCCATCTACCTGAGTGAAGCCCAGCCTGATGCCCTGGAAGGCCTGCCAGGAGAGGGGGCCCCTGCTCCATGGGGAGTTTTCCCACCGACTGAAGGGCTGCTACCGGCTCTGCATGAGGCCAAGCACCCAAAGGCTATGAGTTAACGACTGTCACATAGCCATCAGCTGGGGGAGAATTTCTGGCAGGCTGTGAACTGAGCTGCCCTCTGCTCCCGCGGCACTTACGGGACAGATGAGCGGCCCACTAATGGAGGTGCCGGAAGGGGCAGTGCGGGAACTGAGACCTGGTGGAAGGCTCCTGCCCTTCCCCCCCTCGCCCCCCCCCCACTCCCCCCAGCCTCCATCCTTCTGGGCTTTGACACTCACTGCTGAAGTTTTCCATACTCCCTTTCAAAATCTCTCTCCACCTGTAACCAAAGAGATAACTCAATCATCGGAGAAATGACAACACGCTGGAAAAAATCTGCCAGCCTACTGAAACTCCCTCTCCACCCTCCCCCCAGCTGCAGAAAACAACACGGTCCAGTTCATACAAGCTCCAGCAGATCGTTAACGACACAGTATCCCTGTGTTCCCAAATTAATTAAGTGTTTGATTTAGGGCACAAGACTCCCCTCCCAGATGGGCCAGCCAGGCAAGTAGCAGCGGATTGTGGCTCTGTTCCTCTACCACAGGGAGCCAGGCGCTGGGCTGCGTTCCCTCTCTCCTCACCCCTCCCATCGTGAGGCAGGTGAGGTGCTCGGAATGTGAATGTGACTGAGACTCGCAGTGGGGGAAGCAGGCGGGTCCCCTCCTACTCCTGGCCCTGGTTTCCTCACAGGGCTTACCAACTGTGAGGTTCAGGGTGGACCAAGAAACGTCCTGTCTGCACGCTCTGTGTGCTGGAATGTACCGAGCGCAAATACTATTGCTACTGACCGGCAAGGCTCTCTTAAAATTCTTGATAAGTAACCAGATTTCCCCGATGCCAGCAAGACTGACATCAGATGGGTGTAAGTCCTGATCCCAATTCTGCCACCTGCATGTCAGGTGAAGCCAAGAAAGTCACTTGCACGTCCAGTGCCTGAATTTCTCCATCCGTCAAACGGGGCCCTGGCAATGGCCTCTCAGGAGAGTGGCCTGTGAGGGATATGACACCTGAGAGCTGAGAGGAGGGGACCGAGGCCTGTCCTGGTTCCCTTCTGCAGAGGCGGCAAGAGCTCCCTGGCCGGCGTGCTGAGCCTCTGGGCTGAGGCGCTCAATTAAGAGCAGCTAACATTCACGGGGTGCTCGCCGCATGCTTCTGTGAACGGCTTCTCCCCCACAACTGCAGAGGCAGGTGTACTTGTGGCCCTCACTGCACCAAGGAGCTCCCTAGGACAGAGGGGACGTATGCTGCACCAGCTCACACGACTAGTGAGTGGCAGGGCTAGGATCTGGACATAGGCAGCCTGGCTCCAAGGCGTGTGCTCTTAACAAGCATTCTACCAAAAAGGGGAAAGCCCCTTTTTGCTTTGAATTAAAAGCGTGATGAATTAAAGCCACGACCCAAGAAAGGTGCCTTCTTGGCTGCTCCCCGAGATGCCTTCCAGTGAGAGCCCTAAATCCTGGTCCTCACTCTCACAGCAGGCTGAAGGTCACGGAGTCCAAAGCTGTGTAAAGTGTCAAGGCCCCATTGTTCTTTGCTAGCGCACCCTTCCGTCACAGTGCCCCATGAAGGAGCATTCTGAAAGCCCACAGACCCCACACTCATGTGCATTTAGGTAAACTCAACACAGTCACAGAACAGCAAAACATTATTCAGGCCGATTATTTCATGTTACAAACACAGAGGATGAAGCCCAGAGACGGGGAGTGATTTATATAAGGACTCAGGGCTAGTCAGAGGCAAACCAAGGCTAGAATTCAGACTCCTAGTTCAGCACCGGCCCCCTTTTTAAAATGACATTCAATAACCTCACAAACATTTATTGAGCACCTATTAAGTGCAACGCAATCTGCCAGGTGAGAGAGATGCTCTGGTGAATAAACAGATGTGGGTCCTGGCAGGGGAGATAAAACAAATACACCTCTAACCTAAACCATGGACAGCCCCGTGGAGGATGGGGGCTAGAGAATGGCATGGAGAGCCTACTTAGCTAAGGTCCCGGGGCACAACCACATGTTGCCCTTGCATGGACACACCTCACGTTCCTCAACTGAAATGTAAAATTTAGAAGCAGGAACACAGGGTCTTTCCTTTTACTTTCTGACCCCAGCACCTGGGGTCTGACACAAAGTCGTGAAGTAAAATTCACCATCGGTTTCCCCCACCCTACAGTCTTTGCCCTCTTTTCAACAGACCCCCTGTTTTTCCATCCAGGAACCCAATGTTTTCATCATCACCTTCCTATGATCCATCAAAAGCTGCTCTTAAGAGGAAGCTCAAACTTCGCTCCCACTAAAGCGTATGTTCCGGAAAAAAGCTTAAAGTGCTACCTGTCCCAGGGGATGTGTAACTGGGCAGGAATCAAAGTCTCAGCCAAAGGCCGGAAGAGCGTCTGGCGCGATGCAGGCAGGAGATTTGCTCTGGGGTAGCGAGACCTCGCCCGGGCCCAGCAAGCCCGCGCTGGGACGGTCCAGCCCTTTCTCCACCAACACCGTCGAGGAAGGTGGGGGACAGGAACGAGCAGAGACGGATGACAGGTGGACTCTGATACCAGCTGTGCAGTATTAAAAACACTGCCTAACATTTTGAGTCTCACGTACTTTTCTAGACGAATGGGATAACTCCATTCGGCCTTCCCCTGGGAAGATTTTCAGTGGCTGCCAAGGAAACGGGGTAGCAGTGTCCGTCTTGTTGGCTTGTTTAGAGGATCACCGAACAGTCTGTGTAGAGCACAGAGCTCGGTGCCTGGCCTGTGGATAGGGTTTCCTTGTTCTTCTCCCATGCACTGGGGTGCTGGGGGTGCCCAGAGAAGTCTGGGGGTGCAGACTGGTCTGTGGCCCTTTGGCAAAGCACGGGGTCAGTTGATAGCTGGGATGAACGCTGATTTGGGCTAAGCCAGGATCCTGTGCCCGGGGGTTACACCTGGGCCTCCCTTAACTGGACATATCACCCCTCTTATTTTGTAGGATGTGACGGCTAAGCAGAGTCTTTACGTATTAAAAGTATTCTTTTCCAAAAAGACGAAGTCAAGGATGTCCTGGTCAGACTCCAGCTTTTCTAAAGATGAAGAACATGCAGCGGGTGCTCCCAGTGGGAGGCGGGCGCAGAGAGCTCCGGCCTTGGCTCCTGGCGCTCTCTTTTGCAATCCCCAAGTGTGCCGGTGCGTGTGTGGGATGTCAGAGAGCACCTGGTCCCCCCGGCTGGGAATGCTTGGACTTGCACGGAGAGCGAGCGACTGCGGGTTTCCAACTGGGCTGGAACATTCTGGTTGGGGAGCCGCTTGAGGTCTTACCCCGGCAGCTGAGAAGTATGTCAGGGTGGAGTTCGATCCTTCTGCTGCTGCTCACGGCCACGTGAGAGCCTGAGATGTTCATGAATGTGTCCCCCTTCTGCCTCTGGCAGCCAGGTGTGGGTTGCTCTCAAGATCGCTCTCCTCCCTTGGGGAAAGATCCGAGGCAACACCACCAGGATTCTGGCCCCTCGGATAATGGATAAGGGAATAAGGAGACACACTGGAGTCCTAGTGCAAGGTATCTCCATTCCGAGGGAAACAGCCAAACACGGAAGATCTGAACATCTCTGAATGCTTGATGCTTTTGCCAAAAAGGCGATTAGCCCCCAGTCAACAATGCAAGTGCAAACACATGTGCACGGCTGTCAGCGGGTCAGGGCGGGCCGGGCCGGGCGGCGAGGTTAGCGAAGGGGGAATGAGCACCAGACGGCCCGCTGCTCTGGGCATTTGCAAAGGCTCAAGGTGGAGGGGTGAGACTGTGCTGCTCAGCGCTCTACCCCCCGCGCCTAGGGTCAGGCTGGCATGGAGCAGGAGTCAGTATTCGTTAAATGAATGAGTGGGCTGAGGTCTCACCCAAACGGACGCTCGGGGTGAAGTGAAGAAGGAGACCGGCAGGCAGGGCTCCGGCTCTAGCCCCGGAGCTAAGCCGTGTCGGATCAGAGCTGAGGCAGAGGGCACACTGGGTGATCTCGGAAGCCCCCTCTTGGAGGGGTGCTAGGGGCGGAAAGCAGCCTCCCTTTGGTGGATCATGTGTTACCACATGATCAAATGAGGCTGAGAGGCTCTCCACTTTGCAATTGGAGACTGTCCTCAAGTGGGGGCTCCGTGTGGCAGGATGCTCCCCTGCCCCGACGCTGTGGCATGTGTGCGAGACCCAGGGTGACCCCTGCTTCCAAGAGCTCTTCCCTCCTCAAAGGTTACGGACGGGGAAGCGGCTGCTTTTTGCCATGCCAAGATGCTCCGGCTACCTTATGGGACTGGTGGGGCAGGAGGGGTGTAAGCAGAGGGTGCGGAGGGTTCGGACTGGGAGGTGGGCGAGCTTTTGTCCCTCCGCCTCCATCCAGTGGCCAGCCCCTGCAGAGAACATGCCATTCCCTCGCCAGAGCCTTGACAACAATGGAATTCGTGTTAATAACCTGGGTGCAGAAGAACAGTGAGAGCAAACACACAATGCTTTCTTTGTGTCTGACAGTTGGGTACCTTGAGCCAAAAACCTCCTGAAACTCCCTGAAGATAACGTGAGCATTTCTTCCCATGACGGGGGCGCCATGACTTCCAGGCAGCAGGCAGCCACATCTGCGCCTCTGACGGTGCCTGGGCAAGAACGGTAGCGCGTCACCACTGTCTGGGGGCAGCTGCCGGAGGCGCTGAGACGGCTGCCTGGGCTCGGCCTATGATGGGGGCCCGGAGGGGCTTGTGCGGCAGAGAACGAGATTGAAGAGGCAGGCTCTCGCTCCCTATACTTCGGTGCCTCTGGGGAGTTGAGGGAGCGAGTAACTCTCTTCCAAAGCCTAAGTCGGCTTTGATTCCTTGTGAGAGATCAAAGGCCCGGCCTACCATTTCCTTGTAGTAGGGGATCCGGCTGCTTGGAACAGGCTGAGTCCTCGGTGGTTTCTAAAGAGTCAAATCAACTATCTTCCCACAAGGTAGTTAATATATATTGAGGGCTCATCATGTGCTAGACACTGTGTTAAGTGGTTCATACACATGACCTCATGTACACAAGACTCATACTATATCAGTGGCATAGGTACTAAGATCCTCACTTACGAAGGAGGAAACCAACGCTCAGAGACAGTAAAGGGCCTTGCTCAAGGTCACATACAGCATGTGGCGGAGCCGGTGGGAATCCAGGCAGGAAACCTACCCCATCTGGCTTCTTAACCACTACTTGGTGCCCAGTCTGACTGGGGGAGCAGATTCCAGAAGTCAGAGGACCGCAGTTCCATCCCAAACAAGACTGACGTGAGGAGGGGAAGAGGGAAGCCACGGGCCCATCTGTGGGCTTGTCTGTAGGGCCGTCCATAGGTGCTGGGATTGTCCATTTGTCCCTCCTCTGGGGAGTCCTTGCCACTCCTCAGATTAAAAGACCCAGAGATCTTTCCGTCAACAAACTGGCAAAGAAGCTAGAAACTGAATTCTAACCTATACTTTTCTGTAGAGAACAACGGCTATCTCTATAGAGGTAAGGGTGTTGGGAGGGTTTTCTGTTTGCCTGTTTGTTTTTTGGTAGTGAGCGCTGGGAATAAAAGACCCTTCTCAAAACCACTTCCCTTTCAGATCTGCCCTGGATTAAACTCTGGAGACACAAAGCCACACCTTCCCACTTCCTGTAGCCGGCTAGAGCCCAACATTTGCACGCCCAGATTCTTTGCGCTTCAGCTGAGAGCCTCCACAGATGGTCAGCCTCTGCATGGGAGGTAAACTCTCAGTCTGTCCTCGGCCTGCCTTCACTTGAAAGAGAAACGCAGCCCATTTCCTTTTAAGTGGCCTGCCTTTGGATTTTCCAAAGACTGAGCCATTGGTCAGATGTGTGCTGAACTTCCCTTCCTGCCAAAATGAAGCAGGAGCTTTCCTGTAGTCCTGAGTTCTGAGCCAAGGAGGGCCGAGGTTATTAAGACAAGGAGAACCGTCAGGGGCTCCAGCAGGCTGACAGTTGCTGGAACTGTCACAATGAGAGATACTGTACAGTTATGGGTTCCCACGGTGAAACCAACAGCCTGATTAGATTTGGGGGTGAGGGAGTTCAAGAGGCCATTCTTTACTAGAATTCCCAAACCTCGGCAGACCTTCACAGCCTGAGTGAGGCAGCATAGAGCAGTGGAATGTGCATTGAACAGAGACTCCGACTTGGGTTCCAATTTCGGCTCTGTCGGTATTAGGGTTTTAAAAAAAAAAAAATTTATTTTTTTTTGTTTTGTCTTAGGAGCACTCATGAGTGGGGGAGGGGAAGAGGGAGAGAGCAGCTCAAGCAGCTCTGCTTGAGAGTTGGATGCTTAACTGATTGAGCCACCCAGCTGCCCTAGTGTTCGGTTTTTTACAACCTTAGAAAGTCATGGTGGCTTCGTGGGCCTTGGTTTTCTCGTAAGGAAAATCAGGTTGGACTAGATGATCTGTAAGGGCTTCCAGCTCTAAACTTTCTAAAAATCTGTGATTCCTCTCCCATTCTGGGGATTAATAGAGATAAAAATTGTGGGTTCTCAAGGAGGTAGGATTCAATCATGCCCTCCTGACTCTGGGTCCTGGCTAAGAATTCCTTTGGCAGTGGAGAGAAAGGGACCTGGAGCCTCCTGGAGAAGCTTCCTGGTCTTCACACAGCCTGAGGTGGCTGGAGATAAAGGCCTGGGACATGTCCTTGGCAGGGGCCTAGGTTTCAGGAGCCCACTCAGGAAAGTGCAGAGTGCCACGCCAGACTGCAGAGATGGGCTGTCACCCACCTGTCACCCACCTCCTCCACCTGCCCCAGGATGGGAACGAGCCAGCCTGATTTGCAGAAGGAAGATGTCCCAGGCCAGGAGGCCTCCGCAAGCCCCAGTCTAAGTGAGGTTCCAGAGCGACACGGCTGGGAATGAGGCAGCCCGGGTTCTGCCCTCCCCAGCCCCACAATGTGCTGAATCAAACCTCTGGTTCTCTGCAAAGACCATGTGAGACAGACAGAGTCTCAGAATGAAAGAATCGGGTTACTCACTGTTTTAGGGACAATCTGTTTCTTGGGCTGCCCAATCTTGAAAGGAATCCTAGGAGAGAAAGAGACAAAGAGGGATTTTAGGAGAAACGGGGAAGGATGTAGCTGAAAAGAACTGATGAAGTCAAGGCCACTTTTCCCTGGAGGGTAACGAGAGCCAGTGGCCTGCTCCTGGCACTCGAACCACACGCCCTGTGGATCTAGGGCCGTCGGCAGCCAGGCTGGGCTCTGGAGGGTGATCTTCCCATGGACAGTGTCGGATGGAAGTCCTGGGCACCACCTTCTGCCCCAGAGCATCTTTCCTACTAGTAGCTGGGTGTTGAAACACGTTGCAAAGGTGAGGGCAGGGAAGGGGAGATACCACACGACAGACAGTCATTGTAAATCTGTGTCCTGAGGAGCTGCAAAGTCAGAATTACAGGTTCGCTGGGGCAGCTATCATCCTTGAAAACAAGCGTTTAAAAACACCATGAGAACCACTTATCGTCTGTATTAGGTGCTTCACTACTTCTCTATAGAGGACTTCTTACGTGGCTGGAGACAGAGGACACACTACAGGGCATTAAGGCCCAGCCAGGCTGGGTTATTTCTGGTGAGAACTGACAACCTGAAACGTGGCTAACTCAAAGAGGGACCTGAATCTAGCCCAGGTCTGCCTTCTGCACCTCAGGTTCTCCACTTGGAAATGGAAGGCAGATTGGCATAACAGAAGGAGGGTCAAGAATCTAGCCTCTAAATCTAGGCCCCCCCTCCACTGGCCCCCACCGCCTCCCGCTCTGAGGAGCGGGCTGCCCCCTGGCAGGTAATGACTGCCCTGGGATTCATTGCCCACTCTGTGAAAGGACAGGGTTAGACTGGATAATTCAGAAGCTTCCTTGAGGCATGAAAAATTCTGATTCTACAATTCTGAGAAGCGTGGTCCCACTAGGAGCAAACACAGTGCATGCCAACTGCTGGAGAAAAAGAGGCTCCCCAGAGCCCCCAAGGTAGCAGTGAGTGAAGCACCCCTGGGATCAGCTCAGGGCACAGGGAGTCAGCAGGAGAGTCCCCAGGGCACGACTCCACTCCCACTCTTCTCTCAGTGCTCAGGACGCTGCAGTCCCTCCCTTTCAAACCTCCCGCTTCCAGCTTCCACCGCTGCACCCGCCCCTTCCCTCCGCACCCCCTTCTGCCCAAGCCTGCTTTCTCTTGGCCCAAACTGACCAACACTGTTGCTAAACCCAATGGTATAATTAACTACCGATAATAACCCCAGACAACGATCCGGTCGAGAGGATGGGCCAGCCTGAGTCACAGTGGTTTAAATTTAATTTCTGGAGGACATCCTGTTTATTGTTAACCCAGCCCGGTAATTTGGGAGC
Organism: Herpailurus yagouaroundi; assembly: GCF_014898765.1. Taxonomy (NCBI): domain Eukaryota; kingdom Metazoa; phylum Chordata; class Mammalia; order Carnivora; family Felidae; genus Herpailurus; species Herpailurus yagouaroundi. Next base: position 35,146,958 of record NW_024412412.1, on the reverse strand, counting down.
GTTAACCCTTTGGGGGCTGGCTGATTCACGTGGCTTCTGTAAACAAATAATCAGTGGCTATATAATTACCAGGGGAAAGGTAAGCTCTGGAACTGAAAAGAAGAGGAAGGGAGAAATTGCTCTTTCCCCTCCTCAAATCTAAAGAACAGAGGTTAAGGGAGCTGAGCTCCATAGTCCCCTCCTCGTGTCCCCAGTTACTTTTCCCCAAATCAGGGATTGGAGTTGACTGACACAATGGTTTTGGACAGTGAACAACTGCCCTCAAGGACTATTTTGGTGACAGTGCAAATGAGGTCCTGGTGGCATTGAGAGAAGATTGAGCCTGCACGAAGCATGTTGTGGGATAATAAGCTTTGGACCAGGAATCAGAAAACTGATCTCTGCCTTTGACTAGTTTTGTGATGCGAACAAATCACGGTCTCTCTGGAGCTTTTTCTTTCTCTTTCTTTCTTTCTTTTTTTCTTTCTTTCTTTTTTAAATTCTTTTAATGCTTATTTTTGAGAGAGAGAGAGAGAGAGAGAGAGGGAGGGAGAGACAGAGACGAACGTGAGCAGGGAGGGGCAGAGAGAGAGAGGGAGACACAGAATCCCGAGCAGGCTCCAGGCTCTGAGCTGTCAGCACAGAGCCCAATGTGGGGCTTGAACTCATGAACTGTGAGATCGTGACCTGAGCCAAAGTCAGCACTTAACTGAGTGAGCCGCCCAGGCGCCCCTGGAGCTATTTCTTAAACTCTAAAACAGAGGAGATGGAAACTTGAATTCTAAACTGAATCTCTGTTCCAGGAACATGGGGGCAGGGTGAAATTCTACAGAATTCTGAGTGGTCTTCACAATGATTCTAACTTGGAGTCTAGTACTACAGACTAGCTATAAAGAAATGAAGAACTTAGATGCCATTATTTGTGGTGCCACAGCCTCTCTAAATCTTAATTTGGAATCACAGTATTTTTAGAATTGCAAGTTACCATAGAAATTGTTCCAGTTCAACCCTCTCATTTTGTAGATGAGAAAACCAATCTGGAAAGGTCCAGTGACTAGCCCAGGGTCATTCTGCTGGTTCACGACTGAACCAGGAGTAAACAATCCACTTTTCTCTCAGCTATTCTTTGCCATGAATTTGTTATGTTTATTTGAAGGAACTAAGGAAAATCATCTGATCAAAATACCTAACCTTAAAATACTGTGGAATTTCAAAGGGGCTCACTATTCTTGAAAAGACTGGAAATGCAAGGAATGAGGAGGGCAGCATTATCGGGAGGAAGGAGGCTTGTGCTGACCCGGCTCCGTCTGAACAAATGATAGGTTCCAGGTATCATGTTGGCTGAGTGCAAAACGTCACTGATAATGTCTTTGAGACAACAGGTAAAGAACCTGGAGTGTCCAGGGCAACTGGGACACATGGCCATTACACCCACATGGAATGCCTTCCCTTCTCCCAGCTTGATCAAAGCTGTTCTCAAGTCCAAAACCTTGCTTACCTTCTTCTAAATGTCTAAGACTTCATTTGGCATTAAAAAATAGCCTACCTTGGGGCGCCTGGGTGGCGCAGTCGGTTAAGCGTCCGACTTCAGCCAGGTCACGATCTCGGGTTCCGTGAGTTCGAGCCCCGCGTCGGGCTCTGGGCTGATGGCTCAGAGCCTGGAGCCTGCTTCCGATTCTGTGTCTCCCTCTCTCTCTGCCCCTCCCCCGTTCATGCTCTGTCTCTCTCTGTCCCAAAAATAAACATTGAAAAAAAAAATTAAAAAAAAAAATAGCCTACCTTTTATATTAATTGAAGTTTACCCATTTAAAAAGTAAAACATACTCATCAGAGAAAACTTGGGAAATACAGCAAAGTCAGAGACAGAGAGAGAGAGAAAGAGAGGGAGAAAGGGAAGGAAAAGAAGGAAAAAACCAAAACAGTGCACGGTCTCATATCTAAAGATAACCAAGGCTAATGTTTTGGTGTTAATTATATTTTAAAAGTTTGCAGAAAGAAAAAAATCTGAAGCAAATATGCCAAATGTTAATAGTGGTTAATTCTGGGTGGTAAGAGTGTGACTACGGTTTTCTTCTTTGCACTTTCCATATTTTTCAAATAAACTAAAAAAAAATCCCTTGTTTTTTTCCTTGACTACAAAAATAACACCTGATCACTGTCAAACACTTGGAAAACATGGAAACACACACACACACACACACACACACACACACACACACAAACAGTAACACCCTGAATCTGTGTGTAAATACATGGACATGTGTACATATGCATATTTATATAACTTAAAAAACCTAAACATATCATAAAGGCTTCTATATGCCAAGATGTGGTTGTCATCAGCCTGCCCTGTTAAGAGCTACCTAGTATTTCATTATATATCCCTATTTTATTTTTGTGATCCACATCACTTACTAATGATCATTTCAACTGTTTCCAATTTTTCTTCTATTATTAAAAACACTAATAGCTAAATCTTTGTGTACATCAGGGATTAGTCACATAGGATAAATTCTTAGAATTGGAATTGCTGGGTCAAAGGATATATACATGTCTAAGGCTTTGATACATTTGCCAAATTGCCCTGGAGGCAGATTGAGACAGTTTACATTTTTTAAAAGATTGAAATGGTTTACATTTTACCACTAGCCCTTTGGCCTGTTTATCAGGATTTTTTTTCTGGCTTAGCATTTGCCTTTCCCTTTTGTGCAATTAATCTGAGTTTGCTTTTATCAAAGTTACACGTGTGCATGGTTTAATAAGACAACAAGGTTTGTTAAGTGAAACATGAGGTCCTATCCTCCCTCCCCCTGCCCTAATCTCACTTGCCCAAGACAAGCACTTTTCGATTCTGCTGGGTTTTTTGGCACATACCTTTGCATCTCTAAATAAAAATGCGTCTATTTCTATCTCTGGTTAGGTTTTAGGCACTAGCTGCTGACTTTTTCTTTCGCAAGGGGAAGATTTAATGAAACCAACCAACTGACCAAGCTCTTGCAGGCTTCTTTCTACCCGTTACACAAATGCACATCCAAATCTCCTCTTCTTCTCGATACAGTTACGTGATTTGGTCAGATCAATAAGTAAACTGTTGGGAGAATAATGTGATTTCTTGTCCTTCCTGCATGTGGCAGCCAGCAGATTTTTCAGCCTCAGCCAAACCTTCAGAAGCTGCAGAGTTCCGAGCCAAGCCTCCCAGCTAGGCCACTCCCAAATTCCTGACCTGCAGAAACTGGTACTGTTGTTTGGAGACGCTAAGTTGTGGGGGAATTTGTTACACAGCAATACGTAACTAATAACACTGCATGCTTTTGCTCCTAAAATTGTCATTTTTCTTTCACGTGCTGAATTTTCTATGTATTTATTGTCTAAATTTACTCTTTTTTTTTTATTTTTTTTTTTAATTTTTTTTTTTTCCAACGTTTATTTATTTTTGGGACAGAGAGAGACAGAGCATGAACGGGGGAGGGGCAGAGAGAGAGGGGGACACAGAATCAGAAACAGGCTCCAGGCTCTGAGCCATCAGCCCAGAGCCTGATGCGAGCCTGACGCGGGGCTCGAACTCACGGACCGCGAGATCGCGACCTGGCTGAAGTCGGACGCTTAACCGACTGCGCCACCCAGGTGCCCCTAAATTTACTCTTAATACATTCACTCGTGTCAGGTATTCACTTCTTGAAGCAGTGTCTGAGGCAGCCTCCAAGCTGCTCGGGTCAGGACCCGTCGCCTCGGCCCCTGGTGTAGAGCTGGAGGCCCAGGCTCGCCCTTCTCCTGCCTCCTATAGGAATTCTGACAGCTGGAATCCGGGTCTTCCTCTTTGCTGGTTTACTCCTCGTTTGGGCAGAGTAAAAGTGTGTGTGAAATCACCTTTTGAGACTTTGCATAACCAAAACCTCTTTGCTCTGACTCACACCAGTTAGTCTGACTGGGTATAGAATGTAGGTTGGACTTCATTTCTTTCAGAATCTCACAGACTTTGCTTCCCTGGCTTCTCATTTCCCAGTGCTATTGTGGTGAAGTCTAAAGCACTCCGATTTCTATCCTTTGTAGGCAACCTACCCATTCTTCATGCAAGCTTCTTGAATCATGTTTGTCCCTGGTGGTATAAACTTTCACAGTGATGTACCTCGTGGGTCTAATTGCACTCACTGTGCTGGGATACGCACCAAATTCTTTCAATTTGGCAATCTGTAATCTTTCATTCTGGGCTTAAAAAAACTTTGTTGTGGCTCATGTCTTCCCCCATTTTCTCTGTTTCTCATTTCTGAAATTCATTTTTTTTTTAATTTTTAAAGTTTATTTATTTTGAAGGAGAGAGAGAGAGCAAGCATGGGAGGAACAGAGAGAGAGAGAGAGGAACAGAATCTGAAGCAGGCTCCAGGCTCCGAGCTGTCAGTACAGAGCCCAGTGCGGGGCTGGAGCCCACGAACAGTGAGATCATGATCTGAGCCGAACTTGGATGCTTAACCAACTGAGCCACCCAGGTGCCCGATTTATTTCTGAAATTCTTGTAATTCCAGTGCTGACCCAACTTGGTTGCTTCTCCAGTTTCTTTATTTTTCAACATTTCGTATCTTCTAATACTTATAAAGTTTTTCATTTCTGCTATCGTATTTTTAAGTTCGGAGAGGTCTTTTTACTTTTCAGGATGTCCTTTTTTTTATGGTATCTTGTTTTATTTCATGGATGGCTTCTCTCTCTGATAATCTTTAAAAAAATTCTTTTTTAATGTTTCTTTATTTTTGAGAGACAGAGAGAGACAGGGCATGAGCAGGGGAGGGGCAGAGAGCGAGGGAGACACAGAATCCAAAGCAGGCTCCAGGCTCTGAGCTGTCAGCACAGAGCCTGACGCAGGGTTCGAACTCACAGACCGCGAGATCATGACCTGAGCCAAAGTCGGACGCTCAACCGACTGAGCCACCCAGGCGCCCCATCTCTCTCTGATGATCTTTTTTAAAAAAAAAATTTTTTTTTTCAACGTTTATTTATTTTTGGGACAGAGAGAGACAGAGCATGAACGGGGGAGGGGCAGAGAGAGAGGGAGACACAGAATCGGAAACAGGCTCCAGGCTCTGAGCCATCAGCCCAGAGCCTGACGCGGGGCTCGAATTCCCGGACCGCGAGATCGTGACCTGGCTGAAGTCGGACGCTTAACCGACTGCGCCACCCAGGCACCCCTCTCTCTGATGATCTTAATGACAGATTTACAAAAAGTTTCTTCTGCCTTCCTTCAGTCTCAGTTTCCCCTCAAGTTGTTTTCTGCTTTTGCCTCCATTTTTCACACTAAACACTCCCCTTGGGAGTGTGGTAATCTTGGGTGTCTGCTCACATACGGGACTGGAGACAAGACAGCTGATCAGAAGCTGTGAGCGCTCAGATATTGTCTGTGTACTGTGTGCAGTGACCTGGCTGAGCAGTGTTGTGGGGAGCCCCTGATGTCAGTATCTGTACTCCCGGGCAGGTAAGATTTCCTAGAGAATTTTTCAGTCTCTCGCCATGGGAGTAAAGGCCCAGCAGAGTTGTTACAAGAGCTCAGTGAGTAGAAGAGGTCACTCAAGCACATGCCATGCGTGCAGGTGCCATGGGGGAGGGGAAGGGTTGTTTCGGCACTCCCCACGCATTTCTTCACTTCACCCTCCTGCCTTCAGGATGGCAGTCCTGCCCTCAGCTGGGCTTACAGTGGATCTGTGTTTTGTGGGCCCGAAGCTTATGTGATTTTGTATGCCTTTTAAAGAAAATGAATTTACAAATATCAAAATTGGATGGGGCCCCCAGATGGCTCAATTTGTGGAGTGTGGGACTCCTGATCTCAGGGTTGTGAGTTTGGGCCCCATGCTGTGTGTAGAGATTACTTAAAAATAAAATCTTTTAAAAACATTAAAAAATATTAAAATCGGCATGAAAGTGTTTATTTAGACAGAGAAAAGAACATAATAAATTACAAGTTATAAAAGCTGACAAATAACATGAAATCAAAAACTCAAGAATAACCTAAAATTTTATTAATCATCTGCCTGACACACCTCTGTATTCATTTCCCTGCATTTTTTGGCTGCGTAGTCTATGATTGCCTCTTCATGTGACACCGAGTGGGTAACATCATTTTCGTAGAGAAAAGAAAGGTAATTCAGCCTTTCCTCTAGTATGGTTGACTGAAACTTGTTTTCTATTATTGACAGTTCAGAAAAGCTTTTTTTTCCAGCTTACCAGTAATATATAAATATAATAAAAATTTCGCTGTAAAACTTAGGAAAATCTCGTTTCCTTCATAAATAAACTGTAAGATTTCAGGACACATTTCAAGGTTTCTTGTATAATGACTACTCTTAACCACTCTCTGAATTAATGGGGGTAACCAGCTTCTCTGTTCCTGATGTCACTGGAGGAGGACCCATCATGAGTTTTGTCATCTTCGTTATCTTTCGTGTTAAGAACTTTAAATTGTTTTATCAATGTGTTCTAATGATTTGCGCCTCTTTATTAACCAGATTATCAAACCATCGCTCCTGTTTAAAACTGATCTCATTCTTTTTTAAGAAATATTCTTAAAAAATTTTTTTTAAATGTTTGTTTATTTTTGAGAGACAAAGAGAGACAGAGTGCAAATGAGGGAGGGGCGGAGAGGGAGGGAGACACAGAATCCGAAGGAGGTTCCAGGCTCTGAGCTGTTAGCACAGAACCTGATGCGGCGCTTGAATTCACGGGCTGCGAGATCATGACCTGAGCTGAAGTCAGATGCTTAACCGACTGAGCCACCCAGGCAAACCCCTGATCTCATTCTCTTAATGAATGACTAGGTTTGAGTACAATTTGAAAATGTTTTGTTGCACTTTGATTTCAGAATAATATCTCCTGATTTAACTGCTCACCTGTGTCACTTTTGTGTTGTTATTTTTTACCCAACTTTTCCCTTAGTTTCTTTCTTCTTTAAAAATTTTTCCCCAGCTTTATTGAGATACAATGGATCTATATAACACTGTGAAAGACATACAACTTTTTTTTTTTAATTAAGCTCTACATCCAATGTGGGATTTGAATTCATAACCCTGAGATCAAGTCGCATGTTCTACTGACTGAACCAGCCAGGCACCCCTTTCCCTTAGTTTTTAAATACATTTAAAGATCACCAAAAGAGGTGCCCTCTGTATATTTCCAATTCAGGAACCTGAAATTTCTCACGGTTTTATCAAAGTTTTCAAAAAATGTCTACAAACTGCAGCTAAAACAGCATATTTCCAATTCAACCCTCCAGTCGCATCCCAAAAGGCCTAGGCTACTCCAAAGCTGCCTGACATGAGGGGTAGTATCAAGTAGCAAAAGGAGGAAGTGAAGGCAGAAGTTTTCTTAACTGAATGCAGTATAAACACATTGTTGATGTTTGCAAAAACACAGGATCATGTGAACACACAGCTAAGGTTCCTTCTGGGTCTTGGACAAGGTCCATGCCAGCAAGGGGCCCTGAAGCTTAAATTTTATTAAATAGTTTTTACATAGTAAATCCACCTTTGTGTGCCTAGTATAGGAACTCCCTGTCTCATACTCTCCAAGGGGTGGGGCCCTTTCATTCTTTTGCTAGGGTGAGGCAGGGACAGTCTCCCAGGGACACCGAAGTTGGAGAGGAGATGGCAGGGCTCTAAACTTACTCAGAAACAGCTTTCAACCAGTTCTTCTGATCCGAGAGCTCGGCTTCACCCCACTTCTGGAAGTACCCAGTGCCACCGATTACTGACCCTTTGAGGATTCTGTGATGTAAGTCATGATGGCTTGTGGTTTTCCTAAATGCCAGTTTAGGATCTGGCTTTCCTGGAACTAAGTCAGTTACTGCATGCAACTGCATTCCAATTCCCAAATGTTGTTGATGTCTCTATCCTCCCTGAATTTGTAGATCTATGCCTTAAAAAAAAAAAAAAATCACTTTATTGTGCTTTTTTTGTGGGATTTGTGAGGGAGATAAATTACATGTACGTATTCAATCTGTCATCTTTGCTTCGAAGCTGGTTTATTAATTTTTAAATAAGAGCTTTATTGAGGTATAATCCACACACCATAACGTTCATCAAGTGTACAATTTGGTTGTTTTTGGTATATTCAGAGAGTTGTGCAACAATCACCATGATCTAATTTCAAAGACATTTTCATCACCCCTAAAGAAACCCTGTATCTATTAGCATCATGCCCCATTTTCTCCTCTCCTTCCAGCCCACAGGCAAACCAGTAATGTACTATCTCTACGGATTTGCCTACTCTGGACATTTCGTATCAATGGAATTATACAATAAGTAGCTTTTTGTGTTGGCTTCTTTCAATCAGCAAAATGTTTTCCAGGATGATCCATGTTTGGGCATGTATCAGTCCTTCATCCCTCTTTTATCACAGAATAATAGTCCATTGCAGGGATACACGACATTTAGCCACACATCCACTTATCCATTTATCCGTTCATTGAGCGGTGGTCACTTGGGTTGTTTCTACTTTTTGGCCATTATGAATGCTGCTGCTATGAACATTTGTGTACATATTTTTGTGTGGACATATGTTTTCATTGTTCTTGGGTATATACCTCGGAGTGAAACTGCTGGGCCATATGGTAAGTCCACGTTTACCCGTTTACCCTTCTGAGGAGCTGCCAGACTTCTCCAAAGTGGCTGTGCCATTTTACATTTCCACAGTAGTGTATGGAGTTTCCAATTCCTCCACATCCTCACCAACACGTGTCATTGTCTTTTTTATCTTAGCCACTCTGGGGGCTATTTCACTGTGGTGTGATTGGCATTTCTGTAATGACTAATGATGTTGAACATCTTTTCATGTGCTTAGCAGTCATTTGTAGGTCTTCTTTGGAGAAACATCTATTCAAACCCTTTGCCTATTTTAAAAATGGGTTGTCTTTTTTAAAACTTATTATCATTATTTTTTTAATGTTTGCTTATTTTTGAGAGACAGACCATGAGCGGGAGAGGGGCAGAGAGAGAGAGGAAGAATCTGAAGCAGGCTCCAGGCTCTGAGCTGTCAGCAGAGAGCCTGATGTGGGGCTTGAACCCATGAACCATTAGATCCTGACCTGGGCCAAAGTTGGACACTTTACTGACTAATCCACCCAGGCGCCCCATCTTCTTTTATTGTTGAGCTGTAAGAGTTATTTAGGGTACAAGTGCCTAATCTGATATATGATTTGCAAATATTTTCTCTTATTTTTGAGGTTTTTTTTTTCTCACTCTTTTAATGGTATGCTTTGAAGCACAAACATTTTAGGTTTTGAAGAAGTCTAATCCATTTTTTTGTTGTTTGTGCTTTTGGTATCACATCTAAGAATTCTCTGCCAAATTCAAGGTCATGAAGACTTACCCCTATGTTTTCCTTTTATGATTTCATAGTTTTAGCTTTAACATTTGGGTTTTTGATCAATTTTGAGTTAATTTTTGTATATGGTGTGAAGTAAGGGTCCTACTTTATTCTTTCGCATGTGGATATCCAGTTGTCCTGACGCTGTCGAAAGGACTATTCCTTCCCCATTGAACTGTCCTGGCATCTTTGTAAAAAAAAAAATCAACTGACCATAAATGTAAAGGTTTATTTCTGGACTCTTAATTCTATGCCATTGATCTACGTGTCTATGCTAGTACCACAATGTCCTAATTATTGGACTTTTGTTGTAAGTTTCAAGATTGAGAAGTATTGAGCCTTCCAACTTGGTCAAGACTGTTTTGGCTACTCTGTGTCCCTTGCATTTTCATATGAATTTTAGTGGTTTATTTTTTATATTTAAATCATCACTCCATTTAGAGTTTGAATGTTGGCCAGCCAGTTGTTTAGTTATTTTAACATAATCTAAAAAATAAACTATCTTTGACAAATCATTTTATTAGGGTTAAATACTTCTATTCCATACCACAGACCTGTCTACTCTTTGGCCAGTAACACAGATTTAATTATTTAGGGTTATAACAGCTCTTAATTTCTAGACAAACAGATCTCTTCTCATTACATTTCATTTTCAGGTAATTTACTGGCTATTTTAATTTGTCTTAATATTTATTTATAAGTTTATTTATTTGGGGGGGGAGGGGCAGAGAGAGAGGGAGACACAGAATCCCAAGAGGGCTCTGTGCAGAGCCTCAATTTCATAAACTGCAAGATCATGACCTAAGCCAAAATCAAGAGTTGGATGCTCAACCTCCTGAGCCACCCAGGTGCCCCTGTGTTACTTTTTTTTTTTTTTAAACTTTTTTTTACATTTATTTATTTATTTTTGAGAGACAGAGAGAAACAGAACACAAGTGGGGGAGGGGCAGAGAGAGTGGGACACAGAATCCGAAGCAGGCTTCAGGCTCTGAGCTGTCAGCACAGAGCCCGACGCGGGGCTCAAACTTACAAACCATGAGATCGTGACCTGAGCTGAAGTCGGAAGCTCAACCGACAGAGCCATCCAGGCGCCCCTCCCCTGTGTTACTTTTTAAGATGAACCTCAAAATCATAGGTGGTGCGCCTCCCTCCAAAATCAAGATACTTATTACTGAAAATGCATTATATTTATAGATTAACTTCTGAAGATCTTACATTTTTACAAATACTACATTTGCTCATTCAGGGCCATAACATTTCTTTCCATTTATTCAAGTCTTTTTATTCGGTCTTTTAGTCTTAAAGAGTTTTTCCATATAGGTCCCCTACTTTTATTTTGTTTAATATCAAGATCCCAAAGTAACACTTACATGTGAAATTTTTAGCCCTACACAGGTCTTAGGTACATTCCACGAGATTTTTAATTTTTGGTTGTACTGCAAAAGGAATTCTCTTTCTCATTTTATTGTCCTGGTACACAGGAAAGCCATTGGGTATTAAATATTTACCCTGAAACCATTCATCACACCTATATACTTACTTAAGCTATATAGCCTGAGAAACTCAGGTAGGAAAAAAACCCCCAGAATTAGATTTTCTAAATAGACAAGTCAAATCACTTGAAAATAATGATAAAATTTCCCTTTTCTTTCTCAATGTTTCATACCCACTTCTTGTCTTGTGTGTTATAGCATTGGCCAGAAATTGGAGAAAAATGTTTCTGACTTTAGTAAGAATGGTTCGAATCTGATCTTTCACTATTAAATAGGAAGAAGGCTACTGGTTCCATTCAGAAAGACTGCTAATAGCAAGGAAATATCTTTTTGTTTCTAGTTTCCTAAAAGACACAAAGATTGGATTTTTAAATTATATCACAGTGCCTTTTTCAGCATACATTTAGATGACCAGTTTGCTCTCTTTGACCCAGTACGGTGATGAACTGTGCGAATGTATTTCCTAAGACTGAGCCACTGCTTCCTTACTGAAGAAAATTCTGCTTGGTAAAGGGTCAGGTTAACTAGCTTTGCTGTGTATGCATCTTGCTTTCTGATTATGCCACATAAGCCCCTCAAGTGCAGGGACTGAATGTTACGGTTCTTTGCAACTCCCGTAAGTACCGTACAAGGTACAGTGTTATTTTCAACCTTTCGTTGAATGGATGTTCGGTAAATATTTATCGAGGGCCTCCTTTATGCCTAGAACTCTGCTAGGTTCTAGCAATATCAGGATGAACAAGACGAACTCATTCTATGATCTCATGGAGCTCATGGTCTAGTTTTGCGCACACAGTAAACACTGGATAAATGATTCAACAAATAAACAAGTACATGGCCCCAAGGGCCCTATATAATACCATACTCTAAGTTTCCTGAAAAAAATTACTCTCAGATAAGGCTTTAGAAAGAACAAATAAAGGTAATATCACTGTCTTTGTGTCTCCCAGTCCTTATCTGACTCAAACAAAAGCTAAAAAGGGGAAAGTGCACTCGTGGAGACCGAGGAAACGGAGGTGGCCTTTGGCGTCCACAGTAAAGCCAGGTGACGTTATCAGAGTGTGGGTTTAGGGAAAACCGACATTTCAAAGAGCTTAAGAGGAAATATGAAGGGAGAAGAGTCTCCTGGGCTTATTCCAAGGCTGCCAAATGGTCGATATGCTCCCCTCTGTCGGAGAAAGGGCCAGAAAACTGGGGCAGGTGTCCCACCACCACTGAAGCAGTCAAAGGTGGCGATGGGAAAGCGAGTAGAAAGAGCAAAACAGCCACCCTTCAAGCCGCTCTTCTGCCTCTTCTTGCCACTGCCTCCCTGATCTCCCCCTGTGGCTCTAGGGACTTCTTCGGGACAGACAGCTCCTCTGGAAGGCGTGTGGCAAGAGCAACAGCATCGCAGCGGCTCCTCGGCCCAACTGGGGTTGTGGGTCGAGGCTGACAGTCCTCCAGGACCCGGGAAGGCTCACTGGGCCTTGGGACCTCAGTTCCCCTCCTCCTCACAGCTTTCCTTAGGCTCTCCCCTTGGCATGTGGTGGGTAAGCAGAGGTCCGGAGAGAAGACAGGGCCTGCTCCCCACAGGATGTCTCTGCTCTGGAAGAAATCAAGAGGGCTCTGAGCTCCCGGCCTCTGGAGTAGGATTCCTCACTTGGTTCTACTTGCCATTCTGTAAATATGAGCACCGGAGGGCAGGAGCAGGGATATTTTGGTCTGAGCAACAAAATGCAGAGAGCAGTTCTCTCAAGCGTACTCTCCTCCAACCCCCAACATGCCCCACCTCAAAACAGAAAAAAAGTTCTTATGTATACAGAGGGAAAGGGGGAAAGATTTACTTTCACAATAAAGAAAAGTCAACAGGATGTTCTCCAAAGCTACAAATACACTTTTTCAAACAGTAAATATCTCTATTAGCAGCACGATGCCAGTTGGCTAATTCTGTCTGTCTCAGTAAAACCTTTCCAAAAAAGCTCCTGCTCTTGTGTAATGTCTATTTACAAAAACAGCTCTTTTGCATTTTCAATTTGCTGGTTTCTCAATCTTTTGCTTCCCCACCCCCTCTGCTGCAGAGGCAGAGACAAGAGGCAGGCCCAGATGGCAGTTGGGTGGGGATCCCCTGGTCACCCCAGCAGATCCCTCGAGCCCCGCCTTCTTTGGAGAGTCCTCTGCTTCCATTACAAAGATGAGTGGAAAGAAGCTGAAACCTACACATTCTTCCCTGGTCTTCACCTTGGCCTCTGGAATTCATTTCTGCTGAATGTGAATAAGCCTCGGCCTGGCTTGGGGGTGGCAAGAACCCTGAAATGATTCAGTCTATGCCACCCCACACTTTCTGATGGATCACAGTTTTGGGGGCAGGGAGGAGGTGAGGGAGGTGAGAACGGAGGGAGGGCTGAGCAAAGAGTAGGCGGCAGCTGATAGTGGCTGAAATCCTGGCTCCCCGGGGAGTGGTCTGGGCCTGAGTCACTGTCTCGGCAAGAGCAGGAAGGTGGGCGAGAGGCAGCAGCTTCTGAAGGCTGGAAGGACAAGCCCCTCCCCCGTCCCGGCCCTTCTGTTACCCTGTCCCTGGGTCACTGCCTTCCCTGGTCTGAGGCCCCACCAAGGCTATCGCCACCTTGACACTGGCAGAGAGAACAGAGAGCCGGGGGCCCGGACAGGGCTTCTGGAGAGGCAGCTGGCTCCGGCAGAACAGCTGCTTGCTGGGTGTCATCCCCTCTGCAGGGCCAGCTGGCCATGATGCCAACCGGCCACACAAAGTTCAGCCTGAGCTAGGACGTGAGAGACCCCATCACAAGGGGAAATGAACTGAGCTGCAAAATACCCATTTCCAGCACCTCTGACCACAGCGCCCCCTCTCACCCCCCACCGCAGTCCTTCCTCGAAATTAGCCACATCTAAAACCAGAGCAACACACACTACCCTACTCGCCACCAGTCCGAGGAGGTATGTGTGTGTTTAAAAATAAAAGGCATAACTCTGTGACTTGGCTGACTTGTCACTTGGACTAGAACAGTCCCCCAGCTCAGCTGTGATCCCTTCTTCCCCACTGTTCCCCAGGCTGACCTCTGAGAAGTTTAGACAGAATGAATCACAGAATGGTCAGTGTGATCTCACAGAACGTGAGATCACAGAAATCATCCAATTAAAGCGACCATTTATGGAGCATCTACTATTGCTGGTTTGGGCTGGGTACTTCAGAAACATCCGCTCATTTAAAGCGGTCCACTCCTGTATTCCTCACAAGAGACACTGCGCTGGATAGGGGGGCGCGCTCTGGAGCCACACTGCTTGGCTTTAAATCCTTGCTCTGCCAGCCGCCAGCTGTGAGGCTTCGGACAAGTTACCTAACCTTTCTGTCTCTCAGTTTCCCTGTCTATAGACTGGGACAATAATATAGCTATCACGTGGGGTCGCCGTGAAGGCCAAATGAGTTTAGTGCTCAAAACAGATCCTGTCGTAGGTCAGCAGCCTGTAAGTACTGGCAGTAAAGGCAGTGGTGGTGATATTTTGATGATGAAGATCAAACTGAGGCCCGAGGGGGTGGCTCACACTCAGTTACACAGAGGTAAGTATGGTTAGGAAACCTGAAACAATTCTTTTCTATTTGGGGGGCAATCAGCCACTGCCAGCCCCCCCCCCAAGTGAATCCATTTGCCAACAATGAATGGGGACTTCCTTCCAAGTAGTAAAAGGATCTGTCACAGAAGTCTGGAGGCTGATGGAGCATCTAAAGGTCAAGAAAAGGGAGGAAAGAAGGCAATTCAGGGAGGGAGGTTGTTTGTTTATTTTGTAGCTCTTTAGAAAATGGGTTCTCCCATGTTATAAAAGGGAAACAGAAGGCATTGCGAGGTGAAAGTCTTCTGCTTAATCCACAAGCCGGAGACAAGCCTCAGGGGCCTGCTTTCTATGCTGATGGGCCCACGGTGGCTCAGATGCCCACAGACTGCGAAGTGCCGGGCCAGTTGTTTAGCTTCTGAGGCACGAGCTCTAATCTCATGTTCACTTCTGTCTCTTACCAATGAAGGATTGTACAAAGAGCTTTCAGTCTACCTTTTCTCTTATCTGCTGAAGGTTTGGAAGCAGGCCGGAGGAGGAGGAGGAGGAGGAGGAGGAGGAGGAGGAGGAGGAGGGCTGAGATGGAAACTCGGAAACTCGCTCCTAGGCCCACTGTCTTGGGACATCCTCACCTACCGGCCGTAGGAGGCAATAATTCCCTTGCTATGAGCGGTGAGGTCAGCTCTAGTCGTGATGGCAGTCAGGCTAGGCATGACAAAAGTTAACAGAGAGTATTATAAAATATTGCCAACACTCAGAAAGTTAGAATACATAATAAATACTCCTGTATTCACCTACTGTTATCGCATTTCTAATACTGAGCCACACTTGCTTCAAATCTTACTCTTTAAGCAACGCAACAGCTCAGATACTGTTGATGCAGTCTGATTCCATTTCCTTGTCTCTCCTCATGACCTTAGCGGTCACCACGACCCTGAATTTAGTATGTATTATTCTCACCCTTTCACTACATTTGTTTAAATCCGTGAGCACAATACAGTATGGTTTTATAGGTCTGAAATTTATAAAAATAGCACAATACTGAATGTATTACTTTGAAACTAACTTTTTATGACCAGCATTCTGTTTCTGAGATTTGTCCGTGTTGACAGATATAGCTGCACTTCATTCATTTTGACTACGTGTTTCATTATGTAAAGACAGCACATATAGGCTGGACATCATAAACAATGAAGCAACTAATACTCCCCTGCACTCACCTGCTGCAGGAGAGCTCAGGTTTCTCTGGGTGACTGTAGAAATCTCCAAAGTGATTGTATTGTGTCAATTTTTACCTCCACGCTCTACGCCACCCTGCACCCGATGCCAGTGGATGGGAGCTCCTCCTGATTCTCATCCTTAGATACTTGGCATTGCCAGACTTTAAAATTTTTGCCAGCCAGATGGCTGTGAAATGGCATCTCATTGTTACTTTAATCTGCTTTTCCCTGATTACTAAGAAACCAACATCTTGGTATAGGCTTTTGTCCATTTGGGTTTTCTTTTCTATAAAGTGATGACGTTTTTCACATCTATGGATTAAGTTCTTATAAAGTACATGGCTGGTGCTCTTCATAGTTGCCCCTTCCGTATTTCTTATTATAACCCACGAAAAACAACTAAGTAAACCAACAACACGGAGTCATAGCTATTAGCTTATAGCCTGAATATTTGTAATAAACACCTAGATCAGTGTGTTTCTAAATGGGATCACTCATCAATCATGTAAACCGCTATACGTTATTCCAGTGTGTTTGCCCACAACACACCGGGTCCAAATTAGACATGGGATCAATTGAAATGCATCATTCTTTTAAAAATGAAATAGAACATAATAGAAAATATAGGAATGCATCACACATATACCATGTGAAACTTCTTTTGAAGTATAAATGTTTTTGTGTGCTGCAATAATGAAGGTTTTTTTCTTTCTTTCTTTTCTTTTCCTTTTTTTTTTTTAGGCTTCTTGCCCAGCGCAGAGCCTAACACGGGGCTTGAATTCACGACCTTGAGATCAAGACCTGAGCAAGAGTCGATGCTTAACTGACTGAGCCACCCAGGAGCCCCTCAAAGGTATTTCTAACTGCAAGTTGTGGTCAAAAAGTTTTGGAAGCCACTGTCCAAGTTAGCCCCCTGGCTCCATTCTTCCTCTTGCCTGAAGTACAGACTGTTGCCAAATTAATCTGATTAACTCACTGGTTTCCCCATGCCACTTCCTTGCTCAAAACCTTCAAATTTCAAAAGCTTAAGCTCAATGTCAGTCCCTCAGCATGGCACTCAGAGTACTGACAGTGGGGCCCCAACTGCCATCAACGAAGCCTCTACCCAAATCACTACTTGCTAAACCCAAGCTGGTCTCCTGACCGTCCACCCCAAATACTCTTGATGCATTCCGTCTCCACACACCTTTTCTACACTATTCTTCTAATGTGGACCCCTCGCCCCCCCACTGTAACAAATCACATCCTCTGAAATCTTTCTTGACGATGCCACACCAACATTTATTGGCTGTCATTCCTATGAATCCCGGGCACTTTCCAGACACTGGCTGAAGATAAGTATCGATTCTTACAGCCTTCTGACTGTCCACCAGTATTAAGTATCAGCACAGGCCCTAGTACATTATAAATGTTCAATGAGCATTAAATCAACAAAAATTTTATTGAGCATTATCTGTGTGCAACATGTTATCCTGGGTCCTGTTTAATGGGCTAGCTACCAAAATAGTGGGTTCGGGGAAGCAACAGCTTAACTGCCAACTCCAAAGCCACTTCAACACACATACGTCAAGAGTGTAACACAGAAGAAAACATCTTTGATGAAGAAGCTGTGGGATTCAAGATACTTGCCTCTTTCCAACTACTCCCAAATCTGGAAAGAGCCCCTTCCCCTCTCATTACAAACAGCTGGAACAAGAGTGACATGTTTTACATTTGTGCCCAAAGCAACGTCAAATACAGGGTCTCACAGACTCTTCAAGGGGGTCCCTGCCTTCTGGGCATGACCATGCTCGGTATAGAAGAAAAAGCCTGGGGGGAGTCTGGCCTGTCCGAAGTGAGTGGGAGGGCCACCCAAGGCGGGGAGGCCTCAGAGTACCACAAAGCTGACATGGTCCAGAACACCTGGAGGTCTGCAGGACACAGGACTTCCTCTTCACTTTACATGTGAAAACTGACAACTTCCTGTAATTCACTACCAACCTGATAGTGTTCATACAGACCAGCAAAGTAAAATAGCGTCGTTTGGGACCCAATCAGCTTGGGAATGGTCTTCCACTTTTCAAGCACAGAGAATACTCAGATTTTAGTTCTAGCTCTCCCAGGTACTCCGTGAGTGAATTCTAATAACTTGTCAAAGGGAGATAATAAGACCCGAACTGCATACTGCCAAGGGTAGATGTGAGGACGAAATCAGATAATGGATGGGAAGGTAACTTGAAAAGGTAAAAGCACTATACGAATGCATGATAGCAAGAGTAATACTAGAGGGAAAAGAGATTCCACTGAGAACATGTTTGAAACAGAATGGATGGTTCAGACTAACCCAGCAGTTTACCTTCTTTCCTTTATAGTCCATTAATTTCATTTAACAATTACTGACTAGGTACTTACTATGTGCAAACAGTGAGCATACACAAACGTGAAGAACTTGTAGATTCTGCCGCCACGGAGTCTGTGTGGGAGAGGAACACGTTTTTGGTCCCTGGAAGGATGTGGAAGTGCTACAGAAGTTCTATGCAAGTTCGGAAGAGGATAGTTTGGGGAGGGGGTGGAGAGGAGAGGGGAGAGAACAATCAGAGACAGCCTCAGGGAGGCACTGAGGCCACTTCTTCCCTCTTTGATTTAACAACAGCACGCTTAGAGGCTCTTCATTTGAGGAAGTGGCTTATAGGTTCTGCACATTTTTATCTGAAAACTTTTCCTGAGCTGAGGCAAGCCAAGAAATGGAAAAAAAAAGTGCTCATTCATACATTCAGTAAACATGCACTGATTGCTGGGAATACTACTAGGGATATAGTGATGACCAAGCCACAGTCCCTTTCTCAGTAACTTGCAGACTAGGGGGTCACTGACAAGTAAACCAACGATTCAAGTCCAGATGCTAATGAGGGTCAGAGCAAGGAGACCCGGCTCAGTTTAGTGGGGTGTGGGGGCCTGTTCAGGGGAGACCCTCAGAAGAGGCAAAGCCTGCCCTTATTCTGGAAGAATGAGTGCACCTTGGCCTGGTGGATGAGGCGGCGAGGGGTGGGAGCAAAGGGCATTGCAGTAGAGGAACAATGCATATAGAGGGGCAGAGGCACGAGAGGCCAGGGAAAGCTGAGACACAGGAGTAACGTGGACAGCCAGATCCAGAAAGGCCTTATAAGTTACGGCCCAGAGTCAGGCCTTTATCCTGAAGATGATGGGGAGGAGGGCATATACAGTGAGAACACTGGGGGGGGGGGGGAACAGGTCCCAAGGAATACCAATATTTAAGGGACAGACAGAGGTAGAAGAGCCCAGAAGAGTCAGAAAACAATCATATTTGCATAGTCTCCATTTTTTTCACAACAGGCTTGGGTGGCAGCGTCAGCTTGGATTATCCATTCCATGTCAGAGGTGGAGAAAACAAGACCGAGGAAGGTTAAATGCCTGACCAGGCCACACTGTGAAGGAGGGAACCAGAACCTGAACTCAGCCCTCTACCTCCCAGCCACATTTATCTGCACTGACTCTAATTTCCTTCATTCTGAGTCAAACCTCTGGATCCCTAGTATAGGAAGATTTCCTCCAGGACTACTTTTTCCCTTGACATTGAACCCAAAGAGCATCAAGGCATGTGGTTCCAGGGAAGGCTATAACCCCTGAAGACAGCGAAGCCAGGTAAATAAGCCAGATTCTTCTTAATTCTGTTGAATTCTCCCTCCATACAATAATAAAGACACATACACATAAGAAGAGAGAGGAGACCAGCAGAAGGAGAGGAGAGGGAAGCACCTGACTTAAGCCCAAATGGTGAATCAGTGATCTGACATATGAACATAAAATGCCTCCTTCCTCGCAGGGCACACCACTGGACAGCCTGGCTTAAAGACACGTGGGTGGTCAGTGGGTGAATGCATGGGTAGATGAACAGGAAGGCAGCAGGTACCCACAAAACAAACGGGGTGGGCAGGCTGCATGCACAGAGGAAGCGAGGAACAAAGACCTCTTACTCTTCATGCAAAATCCACAGTGTGCAAAGGGCATCAATATTGGACATTTCTCACTGTGACATTTTGAAAGCCTGGCCTAGCCCAGAACAATGGTTACCCTCTGGGGACCAGGGGCTGAGTGCCCCTAGGCCTTATTCAATGATGGCTTGGCATACCCCATGTGCTTGGTGAACTCGACCTTGGGCATCAGCCTCCCATGATGGCTCTACGTCACTCTGGTCTCTTCCCCCACTGAGAATTCCAGTCTTGGATGAATGGATGGATTCATTCTGGGAGCAGGAAAACCACTCCAGGAGTGAATCAGAAGGACCCAGCCCTGGTCCCTTTGCCAGCCATTGAGCCAGGAACTGAGTGTGATTGTGTGCCCAGGCGCCGGTGCTGTTCCCCTCTCAGGGAGATAGGGTCAGGGTCCACGTAAGAGATGACGTAGTCGCCCTCTAAAGAAGAAGAAAAAGGAATCTCAGCTTTGAGGGACAAAGCCGCCCTTTTGGTTCTGACCCTCAGTCCAAAGAGGTGCCAAGCTGCACATGTACTAATAAGTTAATTCTACAGGATAAAAATCGCAGCTTTTGCTGAACAGTTAGTTGTCAATTTCAATTCTCTGCAGCCTGACAGACCTCAGGAAATAGGCTACTACTTTTTCAGAAAAAAGCTTCTTCAAGATGGGGGGGAACAACACGCCTCAGATCACCAAGAGAATATTCTACTCTGGTCTGGGCTCTGTTCTCCTCCCGATTTGTGAAGAAAAGGTCAATTTATTTTTAAATTTGTAAATGCCACTGTAAGCAATATAAAGCATCTGAACTTCCTGCTTTCTTACCTTGAAAAATTAAGCAAGAGAACTCCAACGATTCAAGGTGCAGCAGGCAAGAGGACATCTGTATCACGAGGCTGGGAGACCCAGGCTGACATTTTAAGGAAGTAATTCCTCTAGGAAAGGGAACTGAAGGATTGCCACTTTGCCCATCGTTAACTAGGTTATAACAAGATGGGAAAGTTAGCTAACTTTCAAGGCTCTAGCCCCGTATTGGCCTCCTGGAGCTAAGGTGGAGGGAAAAGGAGCAGTTCCTACCGGGGCTTATTAGGGCACTGCTCCAGGCTGCCCTCATGTGCAGGCACCAACTGTCTAACATTTGTCCGTCAATCTTTGTCTAAGAAACAGGAGGGAGGAGGGGACAGAAATGGTTTAAATTTTGTATTACAGAATTGTCCTGAACACTGACTGACATTAGCTGCTTGTCGCCAGAGCTTAGTCTCCACTAATGGTCAAATGTGAGCCCGTTAAGAGCCTTCCTGAAGGATACTCTACTATCTTCATTCATTCATGACTAGTTATCACACATTTACTTTGTGTAAAGAAACAGCTAGACTATGAGGACAGAGTGGCAAACATGTTCCCGATGCTAATGGACCTTGGATTCCAAAAGGTTTGATTCATCTTGTACATCCCCGGGGGGGTGGGGTCAATGTGTTCAGACAAGCAAACTACGGCTGGATCCTCTGAGGTTTCGCATTATGGATATGCAGGTCCTTGGGCCTGAAGGTAAGGCCCTTTGGGCAAACTGAGTCTTACAAACTAAATCAACCATTAAATATTATGAAGTATCTACCATGAACCTAGCACATATGGCAACGTACCTTCCAACTCTGGAGTCGTGACTCTACATCTCTGAGACTCCTAGCATCTTTTCTCATGGCCTGCTAGTCCCCATAATGTTTAAGCTTACCAACCGCTATTTTCAAGAGAAAGCAGTGAGTGGGTAATGGCCCTGGAAATGATTAAAACTAGTCCAATCCCACACTGGGAGTGTGGGTGTGGGTGTTCAATTCTGGACCTTTCCAAAAGAGAAGCAAGTTTTGTCCTTTGAAGACTGTTAAGTGGTGCAAAAGCTAGTCATCTGAAAGCGAGTGGCTGTTTGATCAGTGAACTGGGCCCAGACTGCCAGTGAGGGCTACAGCTCTGGGGCCGCGGGAGCGGTGAAAAGATGCCCACAGGGAGAAAGAAGGCATTTACTCCACCTCAGCGGATATTTACAAGAGGAGGAGGCGGGAAAGTTCCTCACTTCAAGCAGCTGGGAGAAGACGGGACGAGCTTGGAAGAGAAAGAGTCAGGAAACAGACGCAGGATTCCAGGCCAAGGAGATCCCCCGCCCCATATCCCGGTGAGTCCTGCCGACAGACGGAGCCTCCGGGAAAGCACCAGAGGAAGGGCCCTCGAACGACCCTGGGTGGAGGGTCCGTGTGGGCAAGGCAGGCAGCGGGGGCGAAGGGACTCAGGTGGGCGCGGGCAAGGCGCACGGCGGGCCTGGGGCTCCAGCGGCTGTGCTGTCCCGGCCTCACTCACCAGCTCATGGTCCTGAACCTGGCCCTGCTGCCGGGGTCCTCGGCCGCTACAGGGTCCTCAGGGATCACTTCCGGATTCAGCCAGTCTCCAGGAAGTGACGTAACCCCGCCCACTGTGCCCGGAAGAGGCGGGGGTGGGCGGGGCGCAGGGAGTTAACCCTTCCGCGGCGGCGGGCGTCCCGCTCACTTGCCCCGGCCCGCGACCTGGGGTATTGCCTCACGGGGCTTGGGGTTCAGCCTGTGCCGGCGGCGTGGGAACCCCCGGGTGCGTTTTCTGCCTGAGACACTGGCTTGTAAAATTCTCATTCGCTTACTACACGTGCCTCTTAACCTTGTTATTGCCTCAGTTTTTCTGTCTGTAAAGAGATTTCTAATCCAGAGACAGTAGCAGTATTTGTTGATGGGAGAAGGAGCCATGGGGTCATCTGAAGTCTGGGGAGACTTACATTCACTGTATGGTCTTTAATATCTTTTAAATTTTGTACCCTGCACATGCCTTACCTGTTACAAAGAAACAAATGGATCTATTCCCTTCTGTGAGATGGCATAGGGCTCTGAATATAAATAGGTGCTTTTCAGGTTGGAAATGTTCCGTAGCTTTAACCAACAAAAGAGAAAAAAGAGTAAGGATTGCTCCACGTCTCCCAGTTCTTCCCTCTGCTCCCCTCTACAGAGCCCAGATGATGTGAATGGTCCCATTCTTTTTACTTGGTCATTTAACAAATATTCACTGAGCTCCTGCAATGTGCCAGGCACTGTGTTAACCTAAAGGATACAACCATGAAAAAGAAGTAAGGATCTTGCCCTTATTCTCTCCCAGAGCTACTTACCTAGAGAGAGAAGTAACTGGCAACTAAGTAATAACATAGGTTGGAAAAGGACAGGGCACTGTGGCTGCCTATAAGGGGCTCCTGCAAGCTGCCCATGGGTTTTAGTGAAGGCTTCTAGGAGACACCAATGTGTAATCCAAGTCCTGAAGGCTCATCAGGCTAGGTAGGGTAATCCTAGATGAGGGCTGGAGAGGGTCCAGGCAGAGGAAACCTGTCTTAGCTGAGAGGGGGACTGCGTTCCAGGTAAACGGCTCACTTTGGGTCTCCCAAGGTCAGAATCCAGGTCCTTAGTGCCTCAGAAGCTGCCTGGGGTCCAGGGCCATGTTGGCCTCCTCACCCCTAAGAACCTCTCTGCATCAGAAGAGAGGAGCAGGCAGTGAGGCCTGTACAGGTTAACTGCTGGGCCCACAAGGGCCTTCTCTCTGAGAATTCTCTTCCTTCAAATGGATCTTAAATGTTTTAGGGTCATTTGGAGAGCAGCTAAGTCATTGAACAGAAGACATGTGTTACTTGTCCCGACTTCCCAGGGCAGAGTGGACGGCTTGGTCAGGAGGAGTAGGGGGCTCAGAGGATCGTCCACAAGAGACAGTCTCTCATTTGTGTTTCCTGTTTCCATCTTTGAGGGTCTAGAGTTTGACTCAACAGAGGTTTTCCAGCCAAGTGTGTTACACAGATCGGCTTCATCACCATGTTCTTCCTCAGGAAACAGGCCAAAATGAGCACTAGAGAAGGCTTGAAGAATAAAGATGAGGAGAAGTCACCAAAAGGCAGCCAGAGCACAGAGTGGGC
The DNA here is from genome assembly GCF_014898765.1 of Herpailurus yagouaroundi. Taxonomy (NCBI): domain Eukaryota; kingdom Metazoa; phylum Chordata; class Mammalia; order Carnivora; family Felidae; genus Herpailurus; species Herpailurus yagouaroundi. The sequence goes on along the minus strand of NW_024412412.1, from coordinate 35,123,445 downwards.
AAAGGGAGGGACAGTCCCTGCTGCTGTGTACAAGGTGTGGTGGGTGCTGTGGTTTAGGAACCATCTGACATTCTAACACCTGCAGATGGCTCTCCGACCTGCTTCTTCCTTTCCCCACACTCTGTATCCCTTAGTTATTGTCCCAGAGTGTTAAATAATTTCTAAAAGTATTAGCCTAGGCAACCACCATGTCCCAGGGGAAGTCTGTTTCAAGGCAGTGGGTAGGAGACACATCCTATGGGACAAGAATGATGAGTTCTGGATTAAGAGTCTGAAGGAGCCCTGGGTTTTAGTTCGGTCTTTGACACTAGGATTGACCTCAGGAAATCACATCCTCTCTCTGGGCCTTGACCCCCTTGTCTAGAAGATGAGTGGTTGGATATCACCTAAGTTGCCAACACTCTGAGGTTTTAAGTTGACTGTCTTGTTGACTGAAGAAACCCTCAGGAAATAGGAGAATGGGGAAAGCCTGTGGGGTGGGGCCTGCACAGAGAAGCAAGCTGAGAGAAGTGAGCAGCTCTGAGGAATCAGTGACATCTTGGGAGGAAGCCAAACATGAATCTTCTGGAAGGGAAGGATTCAGCTTGCGGCCAAGCTAGGGCTGCTTACCTCCAATCCCTGCTATTTAATGTGGCCTGCAGGACCTCGGAGGGTACTGGAAAGGATGCTGGCCTCCTAGGAGTCTGTCAGGAAAGTGCCCCTGCTCTGAGTTCTCATCTGTGGCTCATTTGCTCAGCCTGAATGAGGTGTGCCAGGCTGAGGATGGATGGCCAGGTCCCCTGCTGCCCTGTGGACCCACAAGCTTCCCTCCATGAGCATGACTTGCCATGTGGCATTGATCCCTGGGCAGCTGAACAGCAGGAAGCACAAACACCTCCCACTGCCCTAGAAAACTCAGCTGCAGGGTCTCCAGACCCAGGGGTGGGAGCTATGTCCTTCTTCAGAACCAAAGAGCAGCACCACAGAGGCTGATCCTGCCCCTTCAGGGGAGGGGTGGAAGAGGAGCAAATTCAGTGTCTATGTGGAAGCTCAGAGTGGAGGATCTTGGGTAGAAGTGGATGCTTCTGGCTGCAAGCCTGGTGAACACGGCTTCCTCCCCCAGAGTCTGAGCCTGAAGTTCAAAGAGTATTCAGGTGGCAAAGATCTGCCTGGGCAGACAAAGTTGTGCACCAGAGGGAAAGCAGCCAGAGAACCAGCTGTGCCACCACACCCCTTCCTTCTTGGAGCATTTCATTCAGAAATTGGTAAGCATCACCCCCCCCCCCCGCCCCCACTGACCCTCCTCTCTGGGCTTGTCGTATATGCCCTCCGCACACAGAGGTCTAGGCCTGACTCTTTGATTGTCTCACCACGCCAGCCTCTAATTAGCTAAGAGCAAGGATTCCAGAACTGGAGCCGGGCCATTAGGGGTTTCATCACAACATAAGGGCTGAGATTCAAGGGGCTGACTGGTAAGGGGCTAAATTGGTGGGCTGAGCCCCCTTGCAGCCCCAAAGTCTTTGGTGCCCAGGAGGCTCCTGCAGCATAAATTAATGACTGAGACCCTCAGGTTTCTATATGTCTTCACTACCCACTTGGCTCTGTATCTGCTCAGCGAGATGCCTCAGAACAAGAGTTCCTTGGGCAGCCATGGGCCAAGGACATGGCAGAGGAGCAAGGGTGGAGGAAGATGGAAGCTATGAGGGTAAGAGTTTCCAGTGGTGGGAAGCACACCTCAGTGGCTCAAAGGTCATGGTAGAGTGGCAAGTCAAAGGCTGCGCTAGCTAAGCAGTCAGGACCAGGAATACTGTCTGGACCCTGGCTCTGTCTCCACGTAGCTTGAGGGAGTCTCTTCCCCCCTTGGGGGGCATCTCATCTTTCTTGACTGTAATATAAAGAGTCCAGGTTAGATCTGGGATGGCAAATGGGTGCCATCCCACTTGCCAGCTCCAATTGCTGGTTACCGGCTGCCTGGAGTGCCATACTGAGACTTCTGGGGAGTCTGCCATTGGCGGGGAATTTCTGTGATTGATTAGCAATGTCTGCTTTGGGTGACTAAGAAGGTTCATTCCACTTTATTATTTTGTTGTTGTTACTGTTTTTATTATGAGCTAATAATTGAGCTCTCACGATGTGAGTGAGTGGTTCTGTTTTAGTTGTTTACAACAACCCTGTGAAGTAGGTACTATTACTGTGATCAACACAGAGCACAGCTGGTAAGTAGGGAAATGGAATTCTGATCCAAGCAACCTGGCCCTGAGCCTTATGCTCTTCCCCACGGTGGTACATCACCTGTCACTGGTGATTCCTCAAGTTCCTACCACTTCTGACAACCTATAGTTCTGTCAAGGCCAAGTGGGAGGGAGCAGCAGACGCCTGCAGATAAGAGAAACACAAATGGAATGGTGGGGTTGGGGCTGGAGGGCAGGCTCGCAGGAGACCAGGCACCTAACAAGGGACTGGCGCTCGGCCTCATCCTGGGCGCTTTTATATGCTTCCTCCAGCTTGGCAAGCTGAGGACCAGCAGGTGGCAGCACCTGGCAGGGTGAGTGAGAGCAGAGGGCAGATCCTGACTTGGCACGGAAGTCCTTCAGGGATCAGACAGCCCAGATGTCGAGGAAAGCAAGGACAAAGGAGGGTGTGCAGGAAGGCTATCCAAGGGCCAGGAGGAAGAAAGCCCGAGCCTCAGACCCACAGGGAGCTCCCATGGCCAATGCTTTAGTTCCACCCGCAGCGTGAGCCTCTCAGCTTGCATTTCATGGTGCCTGCTGTGGGCTTTTTTTTTTCCTCCACTCTGGGAGAATGACTAACTTTAAGGACTAAAAAAAAAAAGTGTTTTGATTACACTGCCTTTTTACCAACTGGGAGCATTAGTCACCGTGGATTGCTGCAGATAACGGGGAAGGCGAGCAGCATCCCCCTCCTCCCCCTCCTTCTCCCTGATTAGCTCACAGAAGCCAAGGAGGAGACATGAGTGAGAAAGAGTGCACCCAGCAGGGGAAACAGTGCCCCTGGACAACACGTGTCCCAGGCATCATTCCCAGGGCAGCCCCCTGATGGCTTCACCTGTAGTAGGAGGCACCCACTAGAAAGAACTGGCAGGGGGAGCATTGAGCCCATGCTCCCCGGGGTCTGAGTTGGCTCCAGGTGGCTGTTCCTCCAGGTGGGTCCAGGGTACATCTGGAAGGGGGAAGACAGAGGGAAGCCACTGGAGACATAGCCCCTGAGGTGGGGCATTGGTGGCTGAGGAGGATGAGGGAGCCCACGATGGCTGTGACACAGGGCTGGGGCCCAGGCTGTGGTGGGGCTAGACAGTTGCTGCCTAGGGCTGGGGCCTCAGAGCTCAGCCTGGCGTTGAGCAGTTCCTGCAGGTGGGGACAGTCCCACTTTCCATGCCCCATACTCCAGCATTCTCCCTTCCTCTCCATCCTCAAGGCGGCAGTATCGGGCACCTTGCATGGCCTTCTTTGCTCCTGCCTTGGTGCCGATGGGGCAGAGGAGCCAAAGCGCTCTCCCGGTTGTCCTGTTGTCCTGGGTGCCAGCGATGGGAGCTCTGCACCTCTCTGGGGAAGGCACTAAGGCAGGGAGGGTTGAAGCTGGGCCGTATGAGGGACAGGACGGCCTTGCGAATCTGTTCTTTTGGCTCAGCCCTTTGGCCCATTCTCCCCACCTGGGAAGAAGGAATTTGTCTGAATGGCCCTTCAACTGGCCAGCCACTCATGGATATCCATGTAAAGAGTCCCAAAGATGAGGACAGATAACCTTTGGGTTATATTAGCAAAGGAGAAGAAACAATTTTATTTCTACATTTCCCAAGATCAAAGCTACTTCATCCTGATTTTGCTGTTGCTGATTCTCTTACAAAACCAAAATGTCCCCTGGTGCTGGGTGTTCTATGACCGCGAGGAGCTTATATGGCATCACCTCAGAGCAGACAGGGTTGCAAGAAGGAGAAGTCCCGAGGGAGGTCCCTCTCACTCCCGTGGAGGATGTCCAGGCACTGGGGTTGCTGTGTGGGTTGTCCCATCAGCCCTGGCATGTCTTTTCTGAGTGTGGCAAAGTTGGCTTCCTCATGTTCCCTACCCCCATTCTCTGCTCTTTGCAGTTCTCCATAATAATAACCATCATTGTGGAGTGTTACTGGTGCTGGGTGAAGCATGTGACATGTATTCAATAATATATTCTTTCTTTTTTTTTAAGATTTTATTTTAGACAATCTCCATACCCAACGTGGGTCTCAAACTCACAACACCAAGATCAAGAGTCACCACGCTTTACCGACTGAGCTAGCCAGGCGCCCTAAGATAATGTATTCTTCATAGTAACTTGATGAGGCAGCTCCTCTGAGGATCCTTTTTATAGATGAGGAAACCAAGGCTGAACGAATTGCCCAAGGTCGTAGAGTTGGCCAAGTGACAATGACAGGTGTTTAAAACCAGGTTATGTAAACTGCCTTGGAGTAGAAAAGAAAGTAGCAAAGTGGGGGGTCAGTGGGGGGAGCTGGCATTTATAGGAGACTCACTCACATACCATCTCATAAACCCTTGCTGTCTCCCTAAAGAAGGACAATGAACTTGTTGGTCCTGGTCACAGGAGAGCCTGGGATGGTCAAACAGAAGTCCTTCTTGCTGCAAAGCCCGTACTCCGGCTGTGGTACCGCCCAGAGGTCGGCTTGCAGCCAGGAGGGGTGCCCAATGATATCAGACCAGCACAGGGAGGACAGGCTTTGAGCTGATTGTGGGTGATACAGTAGCCTTAGGACTTTTGTCCCCTGGCTGGGATAGCCCTCCACCCTCAGCCAAAGCCACAGGGTGCTCCAGGTGAGCACAGACCCCAGGAGAGCATGGGTTGCCTAGGGAATCCTTGCAGATCCCACATGCGGCGAGAGCAGATCTAGGGAGTGGGGAGGACTGCCCTAGCCTGACCTTGTTCCAGGCCTGGCTGCCCAGTGTCCGCCCCCTGCTGCTGCGGCCGAGACAGCCCCCAGACACCGGCAGGGCAGGTGGCAATTATCCCTGGGCACTGATTACACTGCGGGGCCAGCCAAAGCCCCAAATAGCCCAGCAGCTCAGCCTGGCACAGGGAGTGGAGAGGGGGGAGGAGAAAGGTCCTGCTGGAGAAGATCGGGCAGGACCAAAGGGGTGCATGGGGAGGATGTGTTTGGAAGGACCGTGGGGGTAGAGAGGGCATCACATCAGGGGTTCTGCCTTTTGGGCAGTCGAGGACACTCAAAGAAAGAGATGGGGTCTTCACTGTAGCAGGCCAACCCAGAGAAGCGGGTCAGTGGATGGGGCGGACACCACTACTCTAGCCTTTCAGAGGGTACATCTGCAGTGAGAAGGTGGTGCCCAGCAAGAAGGGTCATGTAGAAAGGGTCTCATTGCCCTGCAAGAGGAACCAGCGGTGCCACTGAGGTCAGGCCAGTGTACCTCCAGTCCTAGCCTGCTCTATCTCTGGACCGATCAGGAAAGAATTCTTAAAGAAGGCTCGCAGTGCCCAGGAAGAGAGGCTAAGGGAGGGTGTGGAGCGTGTGGGGGCTCGGGGGGCACAGACTCCCCCTGCCTCAGAGGGCCAGGCCGAGGTCTCGGTGCTGCCCAGGCATTAGCCCCTCTTCCAACCTCTTCCCCTGCCTTGGAGGACATTGTAACCACCCCCCACCCCCACCCCCCAGGACCCCAGGGCCCTTCCCTCAGGGCAGTCTTCAAGCAGTAACAAAGGCAAGCAGCAGTGGACTTTGGAGACTGGAACCCTGGGGGGCGGGGCGGCCCTGAGCCCTTGGGATGGGGTGCCTGGAGAAAGTAGTCAGGGCAAGGAGCCCTGGCTTCTCGCCCCTTCATTTCTAACTGTTCTCCCCACTGCCACATATCTGAGGTGTTAGGGAGGCTTGAGACCTGTGGGGCCCGTGCCTCCACAGCACAGGCTGGGGGAGGTAGCCATGGGGAGCGGGCTGGGCCTCAAGGCACTCAGGTGCAATGAGCGGCAGGTTCCTTTGCGGGCCTCTCTGATCCACCACCCCAACCTGGATCTGGCATCTTTAGAGGCTTGCTTCTTGGAGGCATTCAGCCTGAACGCTTCGAACGGCTGAATGGGAGGAGGAGCTGGATGGAAACAAAATGGACAAAGAGAAATATACCCCCAGCCGTGCATACCGTTTTCCTTCTTGTTTAAGGATAGATTCTCCTGTGTTGACCCCCCTCCCCCACTTTGAGAGTCTGCAACCACTGTGATTTCCCCTCCAGTCAGCCAAGGGAGGGGGCTGAGCTGCTGGTCCCTCCCCCACACCCAGAAGCTATAGCTGAGGGCAAACCAGGGCAGAGTTGTTCCCGGTACTTGCCAACTCTGGGACCAGGCAGGGCAAAAAGCTGGTGTCCCGGAGGTCTCTGCCTGAGACACTCACAGGGATCCACGGTGCCCAGTGTCTGCGCGCCTGCCCTCCCCACCGTGGGACCTGGCGCCCCTCTGGCAGCACCTGCTTGAAAGCCACCTGTGAGTTCTCCGGACCCGGGTCAGAGAAGGAGACCGCCAGTGGTTCCAAACCACCTCTCCCAGCAACTCTGCTCATCCAAATAAGATAGGGAAAAGGCAGTGGGAGGAAATGATAGTTTCATGGTTATTTTCAGAAAGGAAACAAAAAAAAAAAATGCAAACAGGAGCACACCCTGCATTTTGGTGCAAAATCTAGGAGTCTCAGGGAAAAGAACCGACAGTGCTTCCTCCTTCTTGTCCCCTCACCAGATGCTGGGAAGGGGCTGCCTGGGCTGCTTTTCCTCCTAGGGAAGGGAAAGGGGTGAGAGGCTTAGGGAGCAGACCACAGAGACCCTTCCCACAAAGGCAGGCTGGGCAACTGGAGAGCTGGGAAATTCTGGAGCTGAGGCTTGTAAGGCACAGTGGCTTGTGTAGGATTGGTGGGCCGGGAGGGTGTGTTCCAGGAGCATAGCACAGAAAGAGAACGGAGAGGGGGAGGGGAAGCTGGGGAGCCTGGGCTGTGGGAGAATTGAGCGGGGGCTGCGTGTGTTTGTGCAGGGGTCACACACACAGATGGGGGGCTGTGCAAGCTGGGCCGCACCCAGAGGGGACTGCCCAGGGCCCCACCGGCACCAGAAGGCTGTGCTTTCCTGTCCCCAGGGGGAAACTGGGCTGTGTTCTGTATCCTCTAGGTTTCCTGGCTAATGTGGGGAGGGTGCAGAGGGAAGCGATGACCTGACTCTCTGGGAGCTTTTTCTCAGGGGTTTTGTTGGACTTGTTTGCAGACCTTTACAGGACAGCCTGCAGAGGCCCGAAGGTAGGAGGATGGGGACAGGAGAGAGGTAGGAGCCGAGGACAGCTGGTACACGGGGAAGAGGGGCATGGTGAACTAAGAATCCCATGTGGTGGCAGATGAGGTGTCCTAGAGCAAGGGTGAGAAAGAGCTGAGGGTGAGCAGACCTAAGAAAACTGGAAGGAGTCCTCAGGAAGGCAGCTGGCCCGGTGTCCCGTCTGAGGCGGGAGCAGTGTTACTATTCCCATCTTATGGAAGTGTCAGCCGAGGCCCAGAGAGGTTAGTCGTGGAGTCCAAGTTTCCATGACTAGCCAGAGAAGGAGCTGGGGTGGAGAGATGGGCGGGAAGCAAACTCAGGGCATCTGTTGGGTGGTGTAGTTGGTGATTGGGGGGACAATAGTGCTGAGGACATAGGAGTGCCCACCAGGCACTGTTCCAGGGAAGACAAAGTCAGGCCAAATACCAGGAAAATCCTGGTCCCAAGAGGCCTGTGGGGGCCTCGGAGGCTCCCCACGTGGAAGGGATGAAGCCTTCCCTCCCAGCTTGCTAAACCAGACCAAGCCCTGGGACCTGGAAGGGTTGGGGAGGAGATGGAGGTAATGACTCAACCCATCCGACACAGGCTTGACCTAGGGGGTGGTTGGGTAACCCAGCAGACGCTCCAATGTGGGGAGGGATGGAATAAATGGGTGATGCTCAAGATAAAGGAGAGAAGGCAGCTGGCAGGGAGGGGCCGGTGGTTCCGGGCAGCCTGCTTGGGAGGAGGATGGGGGGAAGCGCGCTCGGATTTTGGGGATGGGAGGAATGAATGAGGTTTCAGGACATCTTGGGAGGCCTCTCCTGAGATGAGGCCCCTGTAGGAGAGGCAGAGGCTCTTGGGGGCTAATATCCCAAAACAGAAGATGCCTAGAAGTAAGAATTCCCAGGGTGGAGGCCTAAAGGCAGAACTCTGAGTTCTCCACAATCCCACAGTTCCCTCCCCAGGGCAGTGGCTCTGTTCAGGAGCCAGCCACCCTCTGGCGCCTTCCAGTCCATGGACCCGGGGCTGATCCGTGCACCACAGGCCACAGGTCCCAGACCAGGGGACCTCACTAAATGGCATCTTATACATATTTGGCTTAGGCCAGGAAGCCAGTAGGGATGGAAAGAGGTCAGAGCTTCTGAGCAGCGGCAGGTAGGATCAAGTTTGGGCCCAGGAGGACACGAACAGAGACCTTTTCTTGTCCTGCCCCTGCTGGGCTCGGGCTCATCCCCCAGCTATGAGGTGGAGGGGTGGGTCTTGTGTGCACAGGGTCCTGGGACCTCCAAGGTCCCAGGTCCCAAGGTCCCATCTAAGCTTGAAGAGCCATATGGATTCGCCCCTAGCACCACTCACTTTTCTGATGGGAACTTTAAGACCCAGAGGGGGACTATGGCTTTGCAAACATCATATAGCTTTGTTCAAATATCAAAGTCAAGATCAGGAGCCATGGACTGGTACCATGGTACCATGCACCATGGTACTCCTGGTGCAGTGCAGGATTACCATATAGGAGTCCCAGAGATGTACAGCTGTTTGATGATATGCATTCTCATTGGAGGAAGATTTCAGACCCAGAAGGTACGGTTTCTAACAGTGCGGCAGGGATCATTTCTGGGCTTGTCACCTCTGACCCATCTGAACCTATATAGTTTCCTCATCTGACTTAGTAAGAAGAGTGACTTTAGTTTAGACCTGGCTCCCAGCTCTGCCTAGAATATCTGCCTGGAATATTCACCTGTAGAAGGAGAAAAGTGTTCCTCAACACTCTTCTTCAGGCTTCTGGGACAGGATAGCTCTCTTTCATAATTTTACATTGCAGCAGACCTCTCAACAGCCATGTAGAATAGGGGTATTAACCCCATTCTACAGATGGGAGAACAGAGGCTTGGCCAGGTTATGAGACTGACTTGGTCATATCTCACATCTCTTGGTCTGATATGGTTAACACAGAGAGAAAAGTGATGCTGGGGCCAAAGCTAGAGCTTTGGTCTTTTGGCTGAGAGGTCTGAGCTCTCCAGTGAATAGCAAAGGAGAAGGAAGTGGATGGGTTGAGGGAAGGAAAGCAGAGGTTTGTGTTTGGAATTGTGGAAGTAGGACTCTAAGTGCCCAAAGAGAAGAGGATGTGCGGTAGCCTTTCCTTGCAGCTCACCGTCTCAGGTCCTGGACTGAGGAACAGGCAGGGAGGTCAGCCAGAGGGATGCTCTGTGCAGACCAAGGAGAATCAGAAGATGGATCTCCCAACATATGCCCTCCCCCAGCCCTGGAGCAAGAAGCAGCTACCAGAATATAACACAGGGAAGTGTCATCTGGGTTGGACAACCTCCACCAAGCCAGCTGGGCATTCTCCAGAGATGCCAAGCTGCTGTGTTGCTTCCTGGGGCCCATGGGCCACTGGGACTTTCTTTTCCTTCTCAGGGAAAGCGATAAGAGAGTGAGCAGCCCCACAGGGCACCAGGTGAGCATCCTGGGGTTGATCCACTCTACCTAGAGTCCAATGGGATAATTTACGAAGAGACCTTTGCTCAGCGCTTGGCATGTAGTGAGTGCCCAGTACCTTGGTGGTTTCATTATGATTGAGAGACACATAAGAGGACTTTCTGAGACCCTCTGGGAAGTTTCCTTCCTCCCGACCCTTGATCTGCCAGGCTCTGATTTAGGTGTCTTTCTATCAAAGACCACCATCACAGGATATCGAAACCATCTGTTTATGTGTCTGCCTCTCCCCGGACAGAAGGGAAGACCCTCGAGGGCAGGGGCGGTGTCCTGTTCATGTTCACCTTTGTATTGCCTGCGACTCCTCCTAGCACCATGGACAGGCACGCACCTGACTCCGTACAGTTTTGCTGAATTAATGGATGAGCGAATGACATGTGAAGAAGCCCTGGATGGTGGCAAGTTGCTGGGGAAAGACAGACACTGAGGGGGGCTTTTGGAAAGACATGACATGGAAGACCAAAAAAAAGGAGGAGGGAAGAAATTTCTCTTTTCCAAATGAAATTTCTTGGACAAGTCTATAGATACAATGCCACAGCGCCAGGATTTGCAGTGAGCTCATGGTGAGGTGTACAGTGGACCAAGTGATTTGGGGGCTGTCCCATCTCGTAAATTCAAGGCTTGGGGTAGGGGTGAGAATATGACCGTATTGGAGGAACCTGGCCAGCTGCCAGCTCTTTGCCAAGGCAGGAAACATGGCCAGTCCAGCCATAGATGGAGGAAGCTGGCTCCGCAGGAGCAATTTCTGAGAGCCGAGGCCCAGGGGGAGTCCCATTCTGAGACTGGGCAGCAGGAAGAAGCATCCATCTTATTAGGGACTCAGCAGTAGGGCAAATGTCAACAGGAAGAGAAAGGGTTCTCAGGCTGGGGTTCTTGAAGGAGGCAGTTCTTTCTCTCCTTGGCCAAACCAGGGTTTAGGAATCATCACTGGCCTCTGAGAGGACATAAAAGTAAGGTTAAGAAGATCGCCGCAGGGATCGGTGCAGGGAGGGGGAGTGTTGAGGCCAGAGAGGAGAGGCAGCCTGGGCAGAGGGAGGGGGCCTGGCAGCCTCACATAGACCCTGCTTTCTCCCCTTCTTCCTGTGGCTGACCCCTTTCCTCTCTTCTTTCTACCACTCTGGCCCCATGCAGCTCCTTGAATAGTTCAAGAATACCACCACCAGGACCTTATACTTGCTGTCCCTTCTTGCCCAGATGTCCACATGGCCACCTCTGGCACTTCCTGCATCTGTACAAAGGCCCCCTCCCAGTGAGGCCAACCTAGAACACCCTAGATCACTGTAACCCCCTCCCCAGCACTTCTCATTCTGATTGCTCTGCAGTATTTTTCCTCTATAGCACATATCACAATCCAACATACGTGTTTGTTTTTTACCTGCTTCTGCCCTGGAGAAGGGAAGCTTTGTGAATGGAATGATTCTTTGTTCACTACTATATCCCTCAACAAATAGTTACTAAATAAATGAAGCAATTAGCAGCTTTCCATGGGACCTCCCACTGATAGTCTGAATCTGAGATCCTGGCTCTTCCTTTATTGGATGTGATCTTGGAAAAGTCACAGAACCTCTGGAGGCCTCCCCCCTCCACTTTTTTTTTTTTTTTACTTGGAAAAGAGGGTGTTAGACTCAGTGGCCTCTTAAGGTCCCTTATGACTCTACAAATGCAGGGGAACCCACCTAAGGGGATGGGATGAGGTAAGGGCCCTGATGTCCGTGATTCTCTCATAGAACATCACTGCCATTAAAGCTCTGGATGGCGCTTCTGCTCCTAAACTAGGGTTGGGCAGGGGCAGTTCCATCAGCCCTGAGGCTGGAAGCTGAGAACTGGCCAGAAGGCTGAGGTCAAGGATGGATGACTAAGAACAAGCCTCAGATCCAGAGTGAGGGACAGACGGGAGGAACTGGGGCTGCTGTGTTTTATTTAAATCCCTGATAAGGATCAGGAAGCAGGCAACAGCCCAATGACACATTAATTAACTTTGCAGATGATACTGCATCAGGAAGGTGTTACATCCACCCATCTAAGTGAGAGAGACAAGAGGACCTCGGATGGGGTCAGGAGCCAGCCAGGAAATGGCAACAATGAACAGCAGCTGCGGCCGGGAGTGGACAGGACTTGTGTCCTCTGGGCGGATTGGGGTGGGGTCGAGAGGATCCATTTTCAGAATACAGATGTCCAGTGGAGGGCTGGAGTTGGAGGCGGGTGGTGAAGACACGTAGGTTCCCTTGACTGTATTTGAGTTTGGGTACAGACCCTTGGTGGAGACAGAGCCTTCTTTCTTGCATCTGTGTTTGGAGGATGGGGAAAGGGGACAGGGTAAGGGACAAGGAAGATAAGTAACATTTGTGGAGCACCCACAATGAACCAGGCATCATACACATTGCCTCATTTGACTCTACAACAGCAAAGCTAAGACAGGAGGAAACTGAGGTTTAGAGAGACTAAGAAACTTGTCAAAGGTCACACTGTAAGCAAGTGGCAGAGTTGAAATTCAGATCTAAGACGGAGGTGGAGATTCCAAAGCGGGCTCAGGGCCCCAAGGGAAAAGCCAAGTAGCTGCTGGGTTATCACAGCACCTCTCAATTTTCAGGATGGAGACCTGAGTAAGGAACAAGTGCCTCAAAGGAGACTTTCCTTAGTGCTCTTGGGTCACACAGGCACTGGAAATTTTCTGCTTTCCTGCCTAGGTGGCCTGACCTTCCTAAGCAGTGAGGAGAAGGGAACAAGGAGAAATGGAAGAACTTTAGGTACCTAGACAACCTGGAGGGGCAAAACACTGAGGAGCAGAAAGTGCTAGAACTCTTGCAGTGTGTGCTTGAGAAGAAGCCAATGTGCCTGGAGGCCCAGTTCTGTTCTGGTCACTAATCTCTCTTTGGTGGAGACAGGGACCTGATGTATCTGGGTGGGCAGCCACCCCAGAGAATACAGGTCCACAGACAAGGGTAACTTTCCCTGAGGAGGGTTGGGGTGTCCCCAGCCTCAGTAGTGTCAAACAAGTCTTTTCCTCCAGGGAGTTGAAGAATGGGAGCGTTCCTAAGACTGTAACTAGGAACTCAGTGGGTAACTCAAATAGGAACTCCATTCAGCTATTTACTGCATCAGAAAAGGCAGTCTGTTTCTGGTTAGGTCATGATGCCGCTGTGAAAGGCCAAGGTAAAGATGGCTGCGGGCCCTGGGCAGGCCTCACAGGGAGAGCCAGCCTGAAGGATTAGTGATCACACTCCATGCAGAATGAGCGGGGCCCAGAGAACATCATTGGGGGAAATGATAGGATGGGACACTTGTAGAGTCTTAGAGGCCCTCCTGAAGGAGGAGACTGTAGGCAGAGGGTGGGCTGCCTGAGGTCCATGAGAAGCATTCTGAGGCCCAGAGAGTGACTTCCTTTGTCCTTTGTCCAGGACCTTGAGAGTAGAGGAAGATATCGGTATACCAGGGAAGCCCCATGTCTTGGTCCTACGAGAATGTGCTAGAAGCTTTCCTGGAGACATGTCCAAGAAGCAGGATAGGCAACATTAAAGAAACCATATGGTGGCCAAACTCCCACCCAATCTAGAAGTGAGAACGTTTTGTTCAGTAGCCAGCACCGTCTAGAACCTCGTATTCTCTAATTCTTCTTGGTTGTGGCTTTGGGCCATGTTCTGTTTGCATTAGTTCCTTAGTAAGATTGCCCAGAAACCTTTCTTCTAGCCATCTGCATGTTTTCTGGAAGGGTAGAAATAATGTTTTCACACCCAGGTCAGTGGGCAGAAGAGCACTGTGCCCCCGGTGGCCAGCAGAGGTGGTGGCAGGTGGCGGTGTCCCAATTCCAGGAGCCAGACGAAGCAGCCAGGTTGAGGATGGGGAATGAGGATCCTAGGCAAGCGAGTCAGGGTCTGGTCCCTTCCTGCCTTGGCATGGACATGTCAGAGACTTTAGTGCAAGTTGGAGAAAGCCTCATCACACTGCCCCCAAACCTGGCCCACCTCTGTTCTTTCAGAGGCTGTGAAAATGATCAATTGTTGAAAATATGAGAGATGGGGTAGGAAGGAACCTTCAAGCAAAATGAATGGTGAAGTTTCAAAAGCTGGGATGTTGGGAGAAGCTGACAAGACCAGACATGTTTCTGGCCTCTGTGGATGACTGATGGAGCAGTGACTGTTCGTAGCATCATCCCAGGGGCTGGTATGGCCAAGGGGCTCTGAGATTCACTTGGCTCTTTCCTCTTCCTCTGGAGACCTCATTCCTCTCTGTGCACAAAGAATGGGTTTTCTAAAAAAGGACCACTTAGGATAGATTTAGGATTATGACCTATTTTGAAAACCTCATGGCACCTTTTAGAAAGTCATCTTCCCCCGGTCATTAAGATTTTGCCAGTATGACTCCCGGTCTTTGGGACACACAGAGGCCTCCTACTTTCCCTCTGCTTATTATCCCACGACACCAAGAGAGCCAATCAAGGCCAGGAAAGGGCAGCTCACAACCCCCTCACCTATGGCAGGCAAATTCTAGATTAGTAAAAGGGGGGTTAGTAGCGACTGGCCATAAGCTACCACTTTGCTATAGTCAGAATCCACCTTGCTCTCCTTTTGATATACTTGAGAACAATACATAGACACACACTTAGACACACTCATCACTACTGCCACCACCATTTAAAAACATACTCCATTCTTTGCCCTCACTTGTCACAAAGTATCTCATTTGTACCCAACCCTCTTCCGCTGAGTAAAATTTTGCAGAGTCATTGCCTTCAGTAAGCTGCTCCAGAGGTGTGTGTGTGTGTGTGTGTGTGTGTGTGTGTGAGAGAGAGAGAGAGAGAGAGAGAGAGAGATCTTTCCATTTCACCCCTCAACACCTTACAGGTTGCTTCAGACGGAGCTGTGCCTCTACCTCTTCTACACTTTTATGCTTGATTTTGCTTCAGGCAAAGCTTACATTGATCCTTTCTCATGATAGCTCCATCCAAGCCAAGGCTTTCCCTCTGCCATCTCCCCACTTCATCCCTAAGGTTGAGGGTTGAGTTTCCTCTCTCCATATTTACAAAACCCAGGCAGGTTGGGTTGCTGGTATGATGCTATCTGGGACAGTCTTATCTAGCTATAAAGTATGAATCAGAGATTACACCACACAGGGCTGGTGCCAGCCAGGCGGGCTGCCATATTGTCAAGTAACCCAGTGGTTGAACCAGGTTGGGTTGAGTAATATGCACCAATGGGAACTGAGTTTATTAATCATGCAGCATAGTACACTGTTGACGAAAGTGTAACTCTGAAGGCCTGATGTGATTGGAGAAGGTGCAGGTGGGGCTGGATGCTAACTATGAAGACACCCAGTGACGCTATCTTCCTCTGATAATATGCACTTGAAAAACACATAGAAATCTGGAAAGGAAATGTCTAATTTAGCATAGAGGTGGATTATATGCTCAATCATTAGGACTTTTCAGCCATCTTGGATGCCCTTTTTAACAAAGGATACCTCCTTGGGGCTGTAGTTGTTTGGAATTCTGAAAGTTTCATGAGGTGAGAGAAGGGAATTCAAGATGGCAGCCAGTGACCTGGAATTGTGTGGGTGAGAAAATTTAAGATTCCATACTGCATTCTCTTTATTGATCTCTCACTTCAAAAACATTCTTTTCTAAGGCCACAGCCCACCACCTCCACCCTGGTCTGCCCTCAACTTCTTGGTAACTACAGCCAAACAGAAATACCACCCACATTTTTCAGTGTGATGGGCCTGACTGGGGCGGCAAGAGAAGTTCCTGTCACTGTATGGTTTCTTCAGGCATGGAGACACTGTCCCCCAGTTGCAACGTGGTGCTACATTTACATAGCCCAGGATCAGACACCAAGCCCCTAAGCTTCAATGAGGCAGATGATATGCAAAATACATGACACAGAAGCCCAAGTGAGTGAGTGTTTTAGAGGGCAGGTAGGAAGAAAGGGAGAAGATAGGACTGATCCGTCCAAAGACTGTTCTAGAACAAGTCTCAGGAGGATAGAGGATTCTAAAACCTAAAGGGAAATAAGGTGAGGGAGCAGGATGGAGACGGGGGCACATGAAGAAAGTGGAGGGTATGTATCTCTTTCAGAGAACAAGAGAAAGCTCTAGGGCTGGCAAATAAACTCAGTTATGAAAGGGGAAGGTTCTGGGCAAGAAAGCTCATAGAGTAAGGGAAGCATCACTCTTATGGGAGATAGAAGTTGTATGATGCAAGGGGTTAATGCTATATAAAATATTCCCTGTATGTTCTCCAAATCCCAAATGTTCTTTCTTCTCTCAGAAGCATCGGATCCCTGGGTAGTTCATAAGAGCAGCTTTTTCAGCCAAGACCATCTTTCTCAGGCAGCTACAAACAGTGAGGCCTTGAGAGTCCTGTCCAAGTGGGATTGAAGTTGTATAATTTTTAAATCTGATTTTCCCCAATTATCTGACCACAACAGAGCCTCCAATCTCTCTGGTTATCTTGCCAACCTTGAAGAACCCCTGTCAAGTCTCCACCTGTTTTTCAGGCTTCAAAACCTTTAGCAAGAGCACTACTCAGTGTGGCTGTAGTGACTCTATAGGGTCCTGTTCTGGTGCCCCTGTTACCTCGAGAGAGAGAGTTCATAAGCCAGGAGATCCCCTCCCTTCCACCCTCAATACCCATTAGAAACCAGGAAGAAAGGTTCTAGAAGTTTCCAGTCACTAGTCCTGATTCCCATGAGTTTATCTGATCTGCCTAATCTCTCTGGCAGTGTGAGACTCCCAGAAGGGTGGAGGAGAATCCTATCCTCCTAGAACCACAGTAAACACTCGACACTGGATTTGAAACACCGGAGCGCGCAAAATTCTGACCAACTTCTAACATTGCCAAATTCCTTGTTTTACATTGAATTTACAGAGCAATCACAGCAAAACCAGGCATAGGAAGCTACCGAGCCAACCATCAGCCAAAAACAAAACGAGACAAAAAACAGGCCAAACCAAAACTTTATACTATGAAAACAAGAAATAAAATAAGGAGATTTATAGGCCGGCTGATTGTCAGCAAACACAATATATTTACTGTATTAGCATTTGCTCACAGTGCAAATGGTACAACATTACACCATTTCAATATTTCGGTTTTTAAAAATGCTGTTTTCATTAACTATCTTATATTGGCATAACAATGTGACAAAGGAGCAAATGAAATATTGGTGAAGAATTTCACCTTTTCACAATATCAAGCATATTTTGTTAACCTTAGTATAAGGTACTATAAATCCAAGAAATAAAAACATCCACAAAATATATTACATCTGGTTTGTCTTTTTCTAAGTACTCAACTTTATACAAAAGTCTTTCAAAAAATATCATTCCCCATAGGTTTTCCTGTTTAAAACCTGATTTTTTTTCTCTCAGTTCACATAAGTTAGAGTGCATTTTCTTTTGTTGTTTTTTAAAACATGCAGACATATAAAAAATCTGGATAGCACAACCTTTTGGCAACAAAGTTATTTTTCTCTTAGTTTAAGCTTAAATGTCTGAGAACAGTTTTATTAAAACAAAGGAAAACTCAGATGATCATGCAGTGGCATGCATAAACCAGAAGGAGCAAGGAAAAAATATTAAAGGATATTTGATTCCTCCTTCCAGCTTTGAAGTGACCAAAAATTTTGTTTTTAATAATCATCACATTATAAAAAGTATTCAGCAAAATACTGTCTCTGCAAAGAAAGATTTTACCCTTCAGCTGAAAAAATATGGGCCCTCCTGGCAAACTTCGTCCTCTTCTCTTTCCTTCTACAAAAAGTCCAAGTACCTGGAAATTCACAAGCCCCCTGCTCTTTGATTTTTTTTTTTTTTTTGTCCCTTTCACTAGACTCCTTTTAGTATTATTTATCCACCACCAAAGAAAACAAAAACCAAAAAAACAAAAACAAACCCAAAAAACAAACAAAACAAAACAAAACAAAAACCCGGTGCTTTTTTTTTTTTTCTTAAAAAAAAAAAAGTGGGAAACGCATAAAGTGACTTTAAAAACAGACATTCTGTAAACTCCAGACCTTTGTTCCTTCTCTCTGGGCAGCTCAGTGACCACACGCTAAGAGGGAACAGTACATTCAGTCAAGACTGTGCTGGAAGCTGTGTCAGAGAGCAACCTTCCCTACTACTCCAAAAGAGTCACCCCTGTGTGGGGGGAAGTGCTGGGGAGGAGGGGGTGCCTGAGAAGAGGTGAGGTAGGGCGGGGAGTAGGTGAGACTGGGGTATGGAAAAGATATGCCTCATTCAGCAATATGGATTAATGCAAAAATACCCATATCTTTGAGGAAAATTTGGACAGAGATGAGTGCATGTGTGTATATGCGGGTATACATACATACATATATATGTGCATGTATACATACACACACCTATGTAGATACAATCTCATCAGTTACGTTTTTCATAAAAAATAAATCATTTAAAGCTTATATACCTACAAATTCTCTTTATGCCGGTGCACTGCACTGGATAGCCAAGTACCTTAGAGATTTTATTGTGTGTATGTATGTTGCATATATGTATACATGTGTGTATATACACCTACATACATACACACACACCCCAAGTACATAGATCTGAATTCTACCTGTTGTGTTGGGGATGGCAAAGGATGAAACACGAGCCTGCTTTCCCATCAGTGGGGGGGGGGGGGGCGGAGGAGAAATGGGTATGAGTGAGAGAAAACAAAAAGATGGTAAAAGGTGGCTGGTTGAGGCCTGCCTTTCCGGAAGAAGATTTTGAAAGAGATGGGAGAAGGCTTAGAGAGAAGGGAGTGGAGCGGGAGAAAGGGCAGAGGGCAAACTCAGGAACGTAGAGTTTAAAAAGTGGGGTTGAGGAAATCTGTTGGTTAAAAGGCAGGCTTAGTGATGGCCGCTCCTTCTCCCCGCAGATCAAACTGCCCTGAGGCCTAAGAGGGAAGCGCTCGGAAAAGGAGGGGTGCTGAGAGGCCAAACCCTAAACGGCGGTAGCAGCACCGCGGTGGCGGCATCCGAGGCATTTCTGTAAGAAACATTATTTCCGAGCAGATGGAAGACCGTCTCATCCGGCCACGTGCAGGCCCCCAACCTGGGACATTCCCCCAGCGGCCTGGGGACCCGATGTGGGGAAGAGTTTGGGGTGGACACAGCCCAGCTCAGCTCAAGAGTCACACACACACACACACACACACACACACACACACACACACACGTGTGTGTGCGCGCGCGCACACACACACGCACACACAGAACACTCACGCGAGCACGCACACTCGCGCGCATCCCCGCACGCAGGCGCGCGTGCGTGCGGCGGGCAGCAAGCTCTGCGCTTTGGTGCGCTCCTTACCCCCTCCCCCTCTCGGGTCTTCGAGGGGGAACCGAGGGAGACGTGGGGGGAACCGTGAGGTGCTTGGGTCGGGCGAGGCTTGGACGGGCCCCGCCTTCAGTCCCCCGCAGGTCCTTGGCGCGGCCCAGCGGCCCCAGGATCAAGACGATCCGAACTGAACAAAGCGGGCTAGACGCCACCTTTCCGCCCCCACGCCTTGGTTGGGGGGGGGGGGGCAGCGAAGGGAGGGCGCCTCCTGCCCTGGCCCCCGACCGTTGGCCGGTGTGAAAGGGTGGAAACGGGGGACATCGAAGGGGAACAAGGGACCTTACGTCCATGGAGAGGCCAGGGCGCGGCCCCTGCGCCTCAGTGGCTAGCTTTCCCGCTGCTTTCAGGAGAGCAGCTGGGAGACACTGGAGGGGAAAAGTGGGGATCTGGGGGCCGAAGCCTCAGGCGCAGGTGGTGACCACAGGGGCCAGGGACACGGGGGGCGCCGAGGACGCAGAGGGCGCACCCCCCTTCTCCGCCTTCTTCTCCTTTTGCTTGAGGTGGATCTTGGCGTGGCGCTTGCGCTCGTCGCTGCGCGCAAACTTGCGCCCGCAGAACTCGCAGGCAAAGGGCTTCTCGCCCGTATGCGTGCGGATGTGAGTGGTAAGGTGGTCGCTGCGACTGAAGCTCCTCATGCAAATCCGGCATTGGAAGGGCTTGTGGCCCGTGTGGATGCGCAGGTGCCGGGTCAGCTCGTCCGAGCGGCTGAAACGGCGGTCGCAGCCCTCCGCCGGGCACGCGTGGGGCCGCTCGTGGAGCGGGGTCTTGCTGGGTCGGTTGGGATACTTGCGGGGCCGGATGGGCTTGAGCGTGAGCGGCGGCTGGGGCAGGCTGCCAAAGCCCGGGTGTATCTGCTTGTCTTTGAATGCCTTGATGGTCTCCAGAGGGGTAATAGGGGGCGGATTGACCCGGATGGGGTCCATGCCCTGGAAGGGCTTGTGCTCCGGAATGGAGCCCATGTCGTTGGGATGGTGGTATAGGTTGTAGTCAGGAATCATGGGGAAGAGGTTGCTGTCCAAGGCCGGCTTGGCCGATTGGTAATCCTGGGGGGAATAGGCAAGCCCAGGGTTGCCCTGGGGGTCGTGGAAAGACACAGGCTCCGAGTAGAGATCACTGCAGTTAGAATAGGGGGGCAGCGCCGGATACATGGCCTCCACGTCGCCCTGCGGTGGCTGCACCATGCTGGCCGTGGAGGTCTGCGTGCTGAGTGCCCCTGAGGCCGGGGGCACTCCCAAGATGCCGGCGCTCATGAGGCTAATGATGTTGTCCTGACACCAGTTGGAAGGGGAGTCGAAGGCGAACTTTCCCAAGTAGGTCACGGTCTTGTTGCCGGGGGCTGGCTGGAAGGAGCCCGAATAAGAGAGTTCCGGGTTGGGCTTCTCGTTGGTCAGACCGATGTCCATCACATTCTCTGCGGAGAGCGGGGAAGAGAGGGGAGGGGTGAGTGAAGCCGAGCCGGCTCCCGGACCGGGGCGCCCGGGTCCTTGCTCAGGTGTGGAGGGTGCGGCCGGGTGGAGTGAACAGCGCATGGGGTAGGAGGACAGCTGCGCCCCGGCGCAAAGC
Source organism: Herpailurus yagouaroundi (assembly GCF_014898765.1). Lineage (NCBI taxonomy): Eukaryota > Metazoa > Chordata > Mammalia > Carnivora > Felidae > Herpailurus > Herpailurus yagouaroundi. The sequence goes on along the minus strand of NW_024412412.1, from coordinate 35,102,791 downwards.
GGGCGGTGCCGCGCTCCCGGGCGCAACCTGGATACAGCAAAATACTACGGATCGGGGTGTGGAGTGGCTGCCGCACACACACCGCACACGCCGCGCACACACTCACGTACCACACGCACACACGCGCGCGCGCGAGAAGCATTGTTGTTGTTTCCGAGGTGGGGCAGGCAGGTAGCTGCAGCTACAGGTAGTTTCAGACCCGGAGCGCGCTGGGCTCTCGCTCTCTAGCGCACACAACTCGGCCTCTTCCCCTAGCCCTGTCCGCGCCGGGACGCCGCGCCTTTCCTGCCCCGACGAAGCCCCCAGTGCGCACCGCGCCCGGGTCGCTGACCCGGAGCGCTCCGACGCTTTGTCCTCGGCGCGTAGAGGGGTTCTGCCCGCAAAGGGAGCTCTCCCGCAGCCTTCCTGGGCCCCAGCCTTCTCCAGGCCCGAAGGAGCTTTCGGCTCTTGCTGGGGGGGTGGGGGGGGGGAAGAAAGCCCAGCCTCGGCTAGTGAGGGTGGAGGGCGGCGGAAAACCGGCCCGTGCCTCTATGGCGGGAGTGGCCACTCTTCCCAAGCTCTACGGCCAAGGGATCGCCCCCCGTGACGGCCCCCGCGCCGGTGGACCCCCTCCCTCTCCCCGCCGTCCCCACACCCCCACGGCGTTGCTGAACGCCCCGGAAAGGCAGCGTCGCAGTACCTCTCCCACCGCGGGGACTCCACGCCGCACATGGCTCCATCCCGGGTGGGAGGCTGAGGGAGTAAGGGGGGGGGGGAGCGCGGGTGAAAGGGACGCTGGGCTCCTCCCGGGAAAGGGGGCGATAGCACCACGCCTTGCGCGCAGCCTGGCGATCGCGCCCCTTAAGTGGAGAACCCCAGAGCCGCTCGCACCTACCTCCCTCTGGTCGGCGGCTGCCCCCACCCGGGAGAACCGAAGCCTCTATCGTGGCGTCGCCAACCGAGCCTTCCCGATCGGGGAGGGCGGGAGGAGTGGGTGGGAAAAGCAACTCGCCCCCTGGAAAATTCCGAGCGCGCCCCCCATCTCTCCATCCATCCATCCATCCACCATCCATCCATCCACCCATCCATCCATCCATCCATCCATCGATAGCTCGTTCCCTCCTCCTCTTCTCTCTCCCTCTCCTTCCTCGCTGCTTCGCCGCCGCCTCCCCGCCGCCCTTACCTGTAGCCATCTGATTGTAATGGGCTACCGAGTCGCTGCTGCCAGAGAAGAGGTTGAGCGCGCTGGGGATCTCCTCGGGGTACAGATTGTCAGGCAGTTGGTTTAGCAAACTGCTCATGGTCACCGGCAGCTTCTCGGCGAGTTTGCCGGTCATAGCACTCCCGAGCTGCCGCCGCCGCCACCGCCGCCACCGCCGCCGCTCGCTCCTAACGCAGCTTCCAGGCAAGCGGCATCGGAGAGGCGATCCGTGGTGCAGGGGAAAAGCATGCGAGAGGGAAAGTTCGGGGGGAGGGGGAGGGAAGAGGGGAAGGGGTGGGCCAGGGGAGGGGATCTTCTCTTTTTGGGGTGGGTGGGAGAGAGGGCAAAGGGGGGTAATCCTCTTGGGTGCCTCAGCTGGTGCCTTAAAGAAGCTGGGGGGGGGGGCGTGTGCGGGGGGTGGGGGTGGGCCTGGGCTGGGGAAATCTCGGCCCGAGGGGTTGGAAGCGGCCTCAGTATTGATCTCACAAACAGATGCGCGCCGGCGGCCCCCCCGCCCCCCGATCCGCCACCGCCACCGCCGCCACTGCCGCCGCCGCCGCCTCTGCCGCTGCTGCTGCCGCTGCTACCACCACCACCAGCCCCGCCGCTTCCTAGCAAGCTCACTGCTGCCCAAAAGCTCCCAGCCAGGGAACTCCACCAGCCTATTTATCTGAGCCCCGGGAAAGCTCCGTGACGTAGCTGCCCATATATGGACAGACAAAGCCCAGCCGAAGGGGCGCGACGTCACAATGGAAGCTCCTCACAATGGAACATTAGAAAGCAGGAAGCGGGCCGCAGCCAACGTGCGGCGCCCGCAACGCTCGCGGATCTTAAAAAAAATGAGAGAAAGAGAGAAATAGAAGAGAAGAAAGAAGGAAAATTCGAGAGGAGAGAGGAAGGAGGGAAGCAACTGAACGCAAAGCGTAAAGCGCGCAGCGCAGGGTGGAAAAAGCAATAGCAGCCAGTGTGTTTATTTTAGGTGCGCTCTAGGAGAGCGCGCTGATACCGCGCGGGGCGGTGGGATGGAGTTGTTTGCAAGTGGCCCCCAACACCCCAAGCAGGGAGAAGGGGAGTTGGAAACACCGGGCGAGGTCCCTTTGCAACCTGGGAACTTCTGGGGAACCCGGAAGGTGTGCGCTTCGACCCGGCTCCAGCCGCATTAGAGTCTCGTATCTAGGACCCTGCCCGAGACTGAGAGAAAGAGAGCGCGTCCCTTTGAGGAGGATTCCAGCGTGTCAGGGATCGCTGATCCAGCATCCCGATCACTTTCGAGCTGCCCTCACTCTGATTCTCCGCCCACACCCCGCGGCTCCCCGGGCCCCTGACCCTGCGCTGACTCCTAGCTGAGCGCGGTGGCCGCGAGCTTCGTAGCTGCAGAGCGGCTGCGCGGGAGGCGAGAAACCCGCACTTTTGGGGTCGAGGATGTGCGGTTTGAGTGGTGGAGAAGTAGGAATGGAGTTGAGGGAACAGGAAACACGTGCACCAAACCCCTGATAATTCTCTAACGGTTCCAAAACACCCCCTTTGGCCACGGGATGGCAGGAGGGCCCAGCAGGCCCAGGCACAGTCCCTGTCTATTGCTGCCTGCGAAGGGCCCGCCACTGAGTTGCAGCAGGAGCCTGCCGAACCCACAGTCTCTGAACCACCTCCTCTAGTCTCTCTCTACCCTCCCCCTCGCCTTCCACAGGGCTGTCCCCTTTGCTGCCTGCCGGCGCCCCGCAGTCAAGGGCCTCCAGTTTGCCGACCGGAACGCTGTCACCTCCCGGAGCGGCAGCAGATTCCGGGGGCGGCTGCTACGTTCCCCAAAGGCCTGCTCCGGCCGGGCCGCGGGAGAGCGGGAGGAGAGAAAGGGAGCGTGGGGGAGCGACCCCGAATCACACCGGCACCGGCTTGGCGTGGGAGGATTCCCTCCTCGGTGGCCGTGTGGGCGCGGTGAATCCCGTGTCCCCCCCGTTCCCCCCCCCCCCCCCCACTGGGGAGTCGGGGTTGGGGGAACGTGCATTTCTCAGGGGGAGTGGGAGTGCTGACAAGGAGGAAGAGAGGATCCCCGGGCCTCACTCCGTGGGAGGGCCACGCGGGCCGGGGACGTGTGGGAGGAACTCCCGAGCTGCACATTGCGGTGGGGGTGGATGACAACCTCGCTCCCCTCCCCTCCGCTCGGCGGAGAACTGGGGGTGGGAGGGCCCGGCCTCCCCCCGGATCTTCTCCGATGCTTAGGAAAGGAGGGATTCCCGCCGCCCGCGAGCCCCCTCACCCCGCCCCTGCCGCCGCTCCCGCCTGGCTCCCCACACCTATACAGGGGAGGCACTGCGCCCCCGGGCTCTCCTCCGCCTGCGCGGCGCTGGGAGGGAGAGCGCTCTGCAGCGGTCCCCGGCTCCGGCCGGAATCAGGGCATGCAGCGCCTCCCGCCCCCGGCTCCCTCCCTAGGGGGGCGAGCGGCCGGCCCGGGGGCGTGGGCGGCAGTGTGAGCCCGGCTGGGCGCGGGAGGGGCCCGGGCGGCTGCAGGGAGGGTCGCGGGGCGGCGGGCCAAGCCGGGAAGAGCCATACAAGGAGCGGATCCGGTGACGCGCCGGCCGCGCCCCTTCTCCTCGATTTGGCTGCTGATTCCGGTCCCCGGATTTGCATATTTTGGCATCCAGTGGAAAAGGAAAGAGGAACGGAACCCGCAGCCTTTAAAGGAACCGCACAGACTCTAGCGTCACCTAGGGAGGCGGTCTGGGGGGCGTGAAAAATTAGCCAGCGGCTCGGGCCTCTGGCCTTAGCGCCTGGCAGTAAGCGAGAGGCCGGGAGCCGCGGTGACTAGCGAGTAACGCCCGCACCTGGCCTTTTCTGTGGCGCTTTGTGCTAAGCGTGTGCCGGGAGGTGGCAGGGGTCTCTGCGGGTTCCTGCCCAGGGCCAGGAGACGCCACCAGGTCCGCGGCCTTGGGCGTGCGACAGGCCCCAGTATTGACTGCAGTGCCCTTGTTTCCCCGCGCAAGGCACAGCTCAGCCTGCGGGGGTGGCGGGAAGGAAGCCGGAGACCTACAGGCTGTCAGGCTCGACTCCGGAGGACCCTGCCCTGATGCACCTCCTCGCCATCTGTTGAGACCTCTCCCCAGGCGAGGGGAGTAAGGAGCTGGAAACCCTAGTCCTGTTCGATGGGGGCCCACGTTAGGAAAGGCAGAGTCAGTGGGAGAATTTGGGATCCTTGAAAGCTTCCAGGACCCCAGAGGCTGTGGAGGAGTGTAGCCACTCCAGAGATGGCCCTCAAACACTTCTAGGGTAGCTGGACTTGTTGCACCCGAGTAGCAGAGCTCGTCGGCCGGCTGCACCCCCTGCTTACCTGTTGGTGAGGTTGGATAAGGGTCTTTGGGCACAGATTGCCTCCCCCCCCTCCTTCTTACTAGTTCTTTTTTATTTTTTTATTTAAACATTTTTTAAAATGTTTATTCATTTTTGATAGAGAGGGACGTAGTACAGCTAACAGGGGAGGGGCAGCAAGAGAGGGAGACACAGAATCTGAAGCAAGATCCCGGCTCTGGGCTGTCAGCACACAGCCGGATGCCGGGCTCCAACCCACCAACCAGGAGATAACCATCTTAGCTGAAGTCTGACGCTTAACGGACTGCGCCACCCAGGCGCCCCATCCTTCTTCCTAGTTCTAGATAAAGAATGGGAGCCGTCAGTTCAATTAAATAAGTATTCATTAAAACTTCAGTGTGACCTTGGGCAAATTTCTGAATTTCTTTCTTAGCCTCAGTTTGGTTGTTTGTAAATTGGAATAGTACCTATCCCTTAGGAAGCATTAAGCTAGGTAATCCTCATAGTGTCTTTATGCTAGACCCCTTGCAAGCATTCCATAAACGGCAATATTGTTGAACTATATTCTCCCCCGACTCTACCGTGTGACAGAAAAATGCTTTCCCCTCTTATGAGTGAGCATAAGGATATAGGATATGGATATGATATAGGGAGTAAAAAGGGCCGGGTATCCCATAGCTGTGTGATCATATACAAGAAGTATTAAAGTTTATTATTTGGGGGGGGGGGGAAAGAAAGTCCTGTTTGTGTGCCAGGTACCCGCTGGGTGCTCTGCCAATTTAGAGATGCTTGAAAAAAAGGTCCTCACTCTGCAGGAGTGACATAAGGCAGGGTACAACGAAGTCACTCATCTGCACTTTAACACTCTGGAGCATCCTTCTAGACTTTCTTGGAGGCTGGCTCTGGCTCCTGGGGTGGGGTGGCGGACTCTTGCGTCCCTCCTTTGCCATGGAAGGAGCCACACGGGGGAAAGACTCTCTCTGCCAGCATAGGTCCTCACTGCCTCGCTCCTGTTCAGGTTGTAGCCCCTCTAGGTGCCCCCTGTTACCCTGGATGATGGTGGCAGACAGAGGCCAGGGTTCTGTGGCAGGAGGGGACAACCCTGGGTATGAAGTGGGTGTGGGGTGTTTCGAATGGCTGCTTATAGACTAATGGCCTTCTCCCTTCTGGTTGCCAAGGCTTGAGTTTAGTACAGAAGGAAAGTTTTCTTCCTTCCCTCCCCCCTCTTCTTTCCTCTCTCCCTCCTAAACAGGGGCTGAGGGTGATTGTCTCAGTTTTACTGGCAGGCTCAGGTGAGATTGCCAAGGGCCTAATTACCTGAACTCCAAGCCCTGGACTTGTCGGGGAGCGAGTAGGCACTGGTTCAGGGCGTCCTCAGTCTGGAGATGGTGAAAGGCAGGCCCGGCCCCTCTGCAGTGGGGCCAAGGCCGCCCCTTGGTTGCTTTCTCCCACAGAACCCAGGTAGCCTCACCGGCTACATTTGTGGGGGCTGCTACTGCTTGTAGGGGCGACAGGTGTGTTTGTCTTGGCGGAAGGATAAAGGAAGGAGTAGATGTGGCCCTGGAAATTCACCCCTGGAAAAGGCCAGGTTGTTGCTCTGTCTTGCTCCTTAATTCCGCAGTCACCTCTGAACTTCATTTAGGTCCCCTTTCACTAAAGATATCCAGTCCTTTTCTGCTGTCTTACAAGACCCCCGCCCCCACCCCAGCTAATCCAATCTGGAGTGCTAGCAATTATTGTACTGCTCTTCTCAGGAGCCATTTGCATTTTAAAAGAAAATGGTCAGGGTAACAAATAACCCAGAGGAATGAAGCCCAGTGCTTAGCCTGATGCCTGGAAAATGGTAGGTGTGCATTAATGCTGGTGGAATGAGGTCTGACTGTGGACTACCAGGCCCTTGTCACTACAAGGAATGGGAGGTTTGGGCTACAGAGAGTGTCTGCGGTTCCTCACATCATTCCAGGCACCTATGTCTAGGGCCCATCCTGGTGGGATTGCTCTGGAATGACAGTTGTCTCAAAGGTATTCAGTTGCTTTCCATTTTGGGGTGCCCCACAGGATGTTCACAGGGGAGGGGTCATGGGTGGAATCTCCCTGGCCAGCCCTCCCTGGCATTCTAGAGGTCATTGCCATTTGTCTGATAATGGCAGTCAGCTGAGGCTAGGTGGGCTTTGCCTAGAAGCTTTTGGAGGGGAACTATTATTGACAGCCATGAAGACTTTTGAGGGTGGTGGTCCTCCCGAAGCCACAGAAGATGGGACCATGGGAGCCCTGTGGACATACTTATTGTCTTTATTCTAGTGGGTGCCTGGGTGGCTCAGTTGGTTAAGCATTGTCTTTATTCTATACAACAACCCAGTGAAAAGGCTTTTAGGGCTGCGCCCTTAACATTTTGCTTTTAAAGAAAAAATGAAAGATGAACGCATTGGAAACAGTCTGAATTGTTAATTGGAGGATACTGGGCCAGGAAGTGGCTGAGCTGACATTTGAACTCAGGGCTTTGTGACTCTAAGCAACTGCTCTTCATTCCAGCCTTTGTCCCCCTCGTGGCTGTCAGAGGAAGAAATGAGATGGCAGAGGTGGGTAACAGGATGGATGTATATACAGTCTATGGAGAAGGTGAAGGGGAGAAGAAAGATCAACTGGAATGGTGCCTCCCAGAACCAGCTTCGACACAGCATGGGGTAGGGGAGGAGCCCCGGCTTCAGGGAGAGTCAGGGGCTACAGCACTCAGGGAGATTGGGGTGGGTGGGCAGCGTTTCTGCGGGGCTCTCGGTAGGTGGAATGGCCACTGTGCCACTCTGAGCTCAGGTCCCGTAACCCTAGGTTGTCTCAGAGACCACAGGGGCCTCTGTCAACCATGCGCTTCCATTTTAAACACCTGCTTGTGTCTCAATTCAAAGTAACTTATTATAGTCATGTTGACTCAGGGTGGTTTTTGATCAAGCTTCCAGCAATTTTGGGGCGAGTCTGGTGACCAAAAGGGAGAAAGTCTTGCCACAAAGTAACATTTGCTGGGAAGGGGCCCCCAAGTGGTCCTGGAGACCCATCCTTAGGCACAGGTCCAAGGTTGTGAGTAACTGCCACAGGGGTCAAGAGGATGAGACTTTAGGGCCAGGCCGGGGCAGGGAGGGAAGGAAGGTCTTGGGTAGAAGGCAAGATTTGAAAAAAACCTGCTATATGGGTAAGTGGAAAGTACAGGCCCTGGCCTGGGATCAGGACTCTGAGTTCTGCCATGGATGATCTATGTGACTTTAGACCAGGTCCTCTTGTTCCTGGGCTTCTGGTAGGAACTGGACCGGACAACCCACCTCTAAGTTCTTCCCAGCCCCGTTAACCCATGAGTTTCAGATTCCATTGTAGAAAGGGTTGGGAGGGGCTGGGTTAGCATTCCTAACCAAGTCTGGGGCTCTGTAATGCTTGGTCTGGGATCCTTGCGGAGAAGGAGGTATAGGTCAGGGGATGAGGCCTTGTAATGGGAACTTTGCTGTGGTAGCTTAGGGGCTCATGGAAGGTAAGTGGAGTCATGTGCTCGGAGAGCCTGTCTCTGCCCCTGGGGGCCACTGTGGGACAGCCCCCTTCTCAGGTGGGAGGGATGGTGTCTTAGCAGAAAGGACTCTTGGGGGATGGGACTTTTTGGAAAGAGGAACTTTGTCATCTGAAATGAACCAGAAAATGTGTGACTGCGAGGGGACGGAGGTGGGGGGGGAGGCAGTTGGGGGGGACAAAGAAAGAGTGAGAGAGAAAAGGAGAGAGCTGAGAATAGGTTCTCCCCCCACAGACCCCCACACAAGCAGCTTCTTGTTGGATTGCAGATTCACCCATGGGCCAGGTGCTGGACCCAAGAGGCTGGCAGGTTCCTCTCCTCCCAGCCCTGTAAGGAAAACCTTTGGGAAACCAGAGAGCTGTGGTCTTTAGATCTTTGCCTCTTACCAGCTCCCTGTCTCAGGACCCTCCTCAGCCTCAGACGAGTGGGTCTTTCGCCTCATCCATCAAGGTGAGGAGTTGGGGATAGACTCTTGGGTTCTTCTTTGCTGTTCCATGCAGCCAAAAATCTGGGATCCGGGGAAAAGCAGTTAATGACGTTTGGGCCCTGAGTTTGAGCTCCTCAGTTGTATTAGCATCCTCTTTCACCAAGATGGCTTAGGCAGGGCTTCCTGACCTTTGTCATGCCTTAGCTGTCCTAGAAAATGAAACCCTTTTTTATAGCCACTGGGGTAAAGGACTGATGCTGCCCCACCGGGCCCTGTCCTGTCACCCTGGGGGATGGGGGAACAATACCTGCCAGCTGGGGCCCATTGGAAGTCTGCCCATCAGCTTGGCTGATGGCATGAGCTTCCCTGGCAGGGCTTAGGGCAGATGGACAAAAGATAAAGGGCACGATCTTTCTCTCTCAGATACTGCAGAATTATTTGGGATGTTTAGAATTATTTGCCCCAAGATTACCCAGAAAGTTACTGGAAGACAAGAGATGGCATCCAAGTTCCCAGAGGGCAGAGACTGAACTCAGTCGTCTTTGGGCCTGCCCCAGTGGGGGCTCCTGGAAGAACTTGTTGATCCAGTTCAAGGGCCCACCTTGGTGATTCTGAAACATGGTCTATTGGAGGAGTGGTCTGATCCATTTGACCCTTCCTACCTGGTCCTTTCATTTCTACTGCCCCAGCGCCCCCTGCACAGTGGGCGACCCCTTGTCCACCACAATTCCATTTTGTCAGGAGTGCTCCTAGGCCTGGGACTTAGCTCTCTTGCTTCAGTGAGGCAAACGTCTAGGGAGCACTTCCTGGGCACTGTTTGTGGAGGGAATCAGACTTGAGACTGAGCTCCTGCTGTCAGTGAGCAGGCAGCTTATAGTGAATGAGGAGTGAGGCTCTGTGGAAGTGAGCGTGCCCAAGCAATCTTGCTAAGCGTCCCAAAGGAGGCACAGGCAGGGGGTTCCGAGGGGCAAGGACCACCTTGGGCGTATAGAAGGGACTTGTCCAGGAAGAGGGGAAGGCCCAACTGGGAGGGGGGCTTAATTAAGGCCCTGAGGAGGGGCTGAGACCCATAGTGAGGAGGGGAGCAGACAGGAGGGGAGAGTAGGGGAGGGGGATTCTGTGCCAAGGGCTGTGATTTCTCCCTCCCTCATTTTCCTATCAACTTAATATTTTTCATCTCTGACACTAGAAGGCATTAGCATTGTCCTTCCAGGACTTCTGTCTCTCAGAGTGCCGAGCCCAGGCCTGATTATGGCGTGTTGTGCAGATGGATGAGGAACCGCAGAGGGAGAGAAGGGAGACAGTACTGAGCCTGGATATGCTAGATCCCATCAGATGTTTGGCACCTTCTAGAATGTAAGGTCCAGAAAAGCAAGGGCTTGGGTCTGTGACCGTCACTGCTCTATCCCTAGCTGGAACCTGGCTTATAGTAGTGCTCCATACATATTTGTGGGAGAATGAATGTGCCAGACACTCTTTCAGGCCCCTTTTCTGATTCTATGAGCAGAGATAGGAAAGGGGGATAACTCCAGGTGTGAAATCCAGGAGAAAGAAGGAGCCTAGGGAGTCCAAGGCAACATGGATCCCAGGTTGGGGGCGGGGTAGGATTAATCATACATAAACTCAAGTGGTAATAGCCCCGTTAATTGAGTGGTAATGATCCTTGGCATTTTTCATCTTCAAAGTCAGGAACAAACTGTAATTAATACTCCAGCCACCCGGGGGCAGGGTGGGGGGTGGTGTGGAGCATCTTGAGCTGAGGCTACTCAGCCCAGGGAAACTGAGGCATTGGTGTTGAAACTGGATAGATACAAAGCCCAGCAGAGCCCAGAATCTTCAGGGGTGCCTTGAACACATCGCAGGGTGGCCCCCTCCCAAACCCAGGCAGCTGGGGAGCCCGGATCATGAACGAGGAGGGGGTGCTGGAGACCCGGGCCTGGCCAGGCGAATCAGATGTGCTGGTGGCTTGGCCCACGAGAGCCGGCCCAGGCCCAGGATGAGCCCAGAGTCGGCCCTGGAGTGGTGGGCGGAGCCGGGAAGGGGACCCGGGAGTCCCTGGCGCCCAATGGCAGGCCGGCTTACGGCACACTCAGCGTGAGTCACCAGCGGCTCCGAAATGCCTCCCGGTTTCCTCATCACAGTCTGGCTGCACCGAGCCCGGAGGGAGTTTTTCATTAAGGTGATTACCCTGCCGTCATTAAAGGCTGGTAAATAGCACCCAGGGACCGAGGGCGCGCGCGGCTGCCTCTGAACTGCGGCCCGGGTTCACAGGCACCCCTGGCGGAGAGCGGCGCCGCTGGGCCTCCTTGCCACCAGTTGGAATCCTCCGTATCCAGGGGCCAGGAGCCCGTGGCCTCGGAGTTCCCAGAAGCAATCCCGTCGCTACGCTACCCTACCTCTCACACCGCGTTGCGTTTTCTCCTAGACTGTGATATCCTCGAGGGGCAGACAGTTCAGCGCCCGCTTACTCAGGAAAGCCTCCCCTGTGACACCCCCTCCAGGTGATAACCAAACTCCACTTCTAGGTTGCCACAATCCTGTATATCTTCTTACATTTATTTGTGTCATCCTGCGATGAGCGTCCCCTCCCACCTTCCAAACGTTCCAGAAAGGCAGGCACCCACTACTGATTGTGCGTTGTTTACCTAATGTGCCCCCCCGCCCCCCGCCCCCGCGACCGCCCCATATCCTGCTACAGGTGTAGCAGGCCTCTGTGCTTCTGAATTAACAAGTCCCTGTGAGGCAACAAACTGATGACTCTGCCCCTCTGTCCGATTGCTGTCCACATTTGACAGGGATCTGTTGTGCACCTACTATGTGTCAGGCATTGGGAAGTCCTTGCTGTGGGGAGACTAGGGGCCTAGTGAGTGTTTAGGGTGGGGATGGGCGATAGCAAAAATATAGGAGGTGGTGGTAGGTGATATGAGAAAAAATAAGGAGAAAGGGAGAGAGTGAGGAGGAGTGCATGTTGAGATCCTGTTTTATGTAGTAATTCTCCCCATCCTTGCATTTTGGAGCTAGCTTCAGTGCCACTGATAATAAAGTCAGAAATTAGAACATGTGGGTCTGTGCTGTAGTCTGGCTACTTTATTGTGTGCCCTCTGAAAAATTCTGAATAAGTACAATCTTTGCTTTAAAAAATTACATCAAAGTCCGCTAAAGAAGGTCAGGTCTCTGAAGGCAAAGTCACTTGGTCCCTTGCCCCCAGCATCAGTCCCTCTTCCCTGGGTCAGCTTTCCTGCCTGCCACCAGGTGGCCAGAGATAAAATTCTGACAGTTCCAGAGGACGCAGTAGTTTTCAGCAGCTTCTGGGGAAGAGATGGCAGTGGGCCAAGGGTGACTGTGGCTGTGGGTACCCCAGCCCCGAATCTCAGAGCTGCACTCCCCTCTTGTACAAACCGTCTCTCAGATTGGTGGGAGAGCTTCTTCTAGACCCCAAACGAAAGAAAAAGTCGCCGCAATGGAAACTCGAACTAACCCTCCCTTCTTGCCCCACTTCCCTCCCGCGCGGTCACACTTCCGGCAGCCACCACAGGGTATTTTGGGTTCGAAAACAAAGCGTCAGATCTATTTGAGCAACTTTTTTTTTTTTTTTTCCATTGGAGTAGAAGCCCAGGGACCTGTGGCCACCCTGGGCTCGGCCACTTCCCCAGGGAACTGACGCGTTTCCCCTTCTCTGCTGAGGACCAATTTAGTAATTCAGACTGGCCACTTTTAGCTTCTCCTTTCCTTGGCCTGGCAGCAGGCGAGGTAGGGCCACTGGGAGGATGGGTGTGTGTCTGGGTGCCTTCCTTGTGGACTTCAGGGGAAGGCCTGGTTTCCCTCCTCTGCCAGAACCTCCCCCTTACCCTTCTCCAATCCCCCCACCCCTCACAAACGTGTGTGCACACGCGCACGCTCACACACACACACACGACGTCCACAGCCACTGCCCCAAATCCATTTGTCTGGTCCTAAGTCTACTCCAAAGGGTGCTGTGTCTGTGTCACTGGTGGGCTGGTGTGTACATAGGTTGTGAACAATGTGGGTGTGCACATATGGAGACTGCATGTACATGCGAATCCTATGTTCACAACTGCCCGGGCTGAACAACATGTACACACAGCTTGCATGATGTCTAGAAAGAGCTTGGCAGAGTTGAAACCCTGGAGTGTCTAGCGGGTGCATACACCATGTGATTTTGCGTGGGCTGGTATATTTACAGTATGTGTGTGCAGGATGCGGATAGTAGAGGTGTGTGTAAGCGTGCGCACGCACATTTGTATATGTATGGGTGGGCTGGCCTGGTTCTTGGGGTGCAGGGGGAGGAAGACAGGAGAGCTCTGGACAATGGTGACCCGCGTCCTTGTGGGCAAATGCACACAAGGTCCATCAGTGGGCCAGGGTTTGAGGGCAGGGTAGTGAACTGCAGACGTGAGTGTGTACCTGGGGGACATGGGCTAGGGGCCAGCCAGTTTTCTGTCTCCCCCAGTGCCTTTACGCTTTACTTCAGGACCCTCACAGCCCTGTGAGGCCTCTCTCCTCAAGCCCCCTCTCCCTTCCACAGGCTGCCCTATTTCTTCCTGGCTCCAGTGCCTCTCCCTTTCTTACTTGTTAGCCCGCCTTCCTACCCCCGGAGCTGAGGTCCTTAGGTCTCCCAATCACAGGACTCCTGAGGGAGACCTTCCAGTGAGCAGGGCCCTGCTAGGTTTCTTTTTCAGTTTCTTCCGTTGTTTTGCGCACAACAGAGCCCCCATCGATGCTGGAGAATGGCTGACGTCCATTGCCTTCTGTAAAGGATCTGCTGCTTTATGGTGACTCGAAAGTGCACGTCCAGCTGTTTCTGTGTGTGTGCGTGTGTGTGTGTGTGTGTGCGCGCGAATGAGTGTGCAAGCACATGAGCGGACATGAGGGCATGTGAGGGAGTGAAGTGAGTGGTGTGGGTGAGGGTGTATGAATGTGTAGGTGTGTGGGTAGACGGCGTCTGGGCTCCTTTAAGGTGCTGCTCATGTTCGCCCTTCCGTCCAGGCCCTGAAGGGTCCAGCCCACTGTCCATTTTCTTCAGAGAATGGAAACGAAAGTGGGAACTCAACACCTTGCTGTGCCTGCCTTTCTGATAAGTTCAGCCTCTTTCCTCTGAACCCTCTGCTCCCTGCCCAGGTAACTTATGCCAGTGGGGCAGACTCCAGATTGTGAGGAATCAAGGAAGTGCTTCTGTGTCCTGCCCTCATTTGGAACATGTCAGGAGGCTCTGTGGCCACTGGGTGCAGACACAGGGCCGTGTGCTTCTCCACCTTCCCTCCACCAGGCTCTCTGAATGGGCTTCCTCCTGCCTGGATCTGGGGAAGATGAGCTCTGTTGCTGGTTGTTGCTTCTGGGAGCAGGTCCTCCTGAAATCCCAAGGTCTTTAGCTCCTCAGACTAAAACCTTTTAGTTTGGCCCTCCTGGTAGGGACTTCTGCAGCCAAATGCATTTGGCTCCTTTTTATTCTCAATCCCAAGGTTCTACCTGGTTCTGGTGGCTTCCTCTCACCTATCCCCACTCCTATCCGGCCAAAGGGACAGTAGTCGTGGCTTTTTCTACCATTCCCCAAAATAGGCACATAGAGTTGCGGAATTTTCAGCTAGAGGGGACCTCAGGAAACACCCATCCCAAGCTATTTTATAGATGAGGAAAGTGAGGCCCAGAGAGGCCAGCTGACTTGTCCAGGCTCACACAGCAGTGAATGGTACTAAAATCAGGTCCCTACATCCGACCAGATGGCCATGCCTTTCTTTTCTATTTCCTTCTTTTTCTGCCTCTTTCTCTTCCTTTCTTTTTTTAATCAAAATATTTCCTTTCTTCCCTTTGAAATGTCCTCTTTGTGTTAAGCATGACAACTTGTGTCTGGTGGCCCCAAGGTGGCACTGAGCCGAGACCTCTGTCCTGGCTCAGTTTTCTTCAAGTCTTTTCCAAAGGCTTTTCTCTTTCCTGGTCCCTCTCCCACCAGGATGCTAAGGGGGACCCTGTCTCCCCCTCTCCCTGAGCCAGACTATTCAGCTCCTGTTTTGCCTTCTGAGTACTCAGAAGGCAAATGGGAACCCTCAAGGAATTGGCTCCTCTTTAGAACCTTAGTTTCCTAATCTCGAAAATGGAGCAAGGGTCTCTGAAGGGGGAATATGGACATTTGTGTATATATGTATATGCAGGAGGGCGTGTGTGTGTGTGTGTGTGTGTGTGTGTGTGTGTGTATGGATGCCTCACGTGTCTCCCAGCAGCTCCTGGGGGTAAATGGGAAGGTTAATTAGCACCAGGATGAAAGGTGCTGTGGGATAATTACAGGTAATATCAGGATGGCCAGGAAGGTGGGGCAAAAGGCCTTAAACCTGGGCAGGGGGTGGGCAGCCCCTAGCCCCATTCCTGCAAAGTGCATCAGACACCTGGAGAGGCGGAGGGGGGGGGGCGCGGTAGGAAGGAGCATTCTGAGTGAAGGGTCTTTGTCTTTACAGAGAAATGCTTGTTAGTTGCTAAGGAACTGGGCTGTCTTCCCTGATCCGAGCCTCCCAATGTTTCGCTGAGCTTGGGAGGGGGATGCTGGGCTGGGGCCTGAGGATCCCTTGGCAGTCAGCCCTTTCCCTGGGGCCACTGAGACTCGGATGGGGCTCTTGGGAAGGACTCTCATCTGGGGAGGGTGGCTCTTTCCCACTACCCGAAGCCACACTACTTGCTCTGGCCCAGGTGGGGAGCAGAGCAGGGGAGTGGAGGCAGGGAAGGAGAGGAAAACACGCATTTACTCAACAGCCTGCATGCCAAGCACTGCGCCTGGGTGCCTTGCCTGCTATCTCATTTAACTGTTGCAACAGATCTTTAGGAAAGGCACTTATTTCCATGGTTTTTTCACTATACTGTTTTTTTTTGTTTGTTTGTTTTTGTTTTTTGTTTTTTGTTTTTTTTTTGCAGTTGAAACAGGTCCAGAATAGTTGAGTAAATTCCCTGAGGTCCCAGAGCTATCAATGGTAGAGATTCTATGTGAATTTAGGTCTTCTAAGTAAGAAAAGGTTTTAAACTACACCACTTAAAGCATCTACCAGGCTTTCCTTCTCTCCCGTGGTTTCTCAGCGGTAACCTGGACCCACCACCACCACCACCACTGCCATCATCATTATCATCATCGTTGTCACCGGGAAGTCTTCCCATATGGCTTTCCCTCCTTTTCCACGTCTCTCCCTTCCCTGAGAGCAGGTTTCACACGGGTGAGGTTCTTGGGGAGACGGGTGATTCAATGCATTGAGGGCGGTAAACCGTTGGGGTAGCTGCCTCGGGCAGGTGGTGGTGGGGGGTGGGTGGCAGACCAGGCCGTTGCCATGAGCGTCTAGGAGCTGGCCCTCCTCACAAATCACACTTGGTCTAGAATAGCTGAAGCTGGGGGTAGGCAAGATGCTGGGTGAGACTCCCCTTAAATTCTTCTGAAACTCCCAGCCTTCCTTCTGCCCCACCTCACTTCTGAAAAAATAGAAGGTCTGGCCTTTATTTTATGTAGCTCAGAGAGTAAAATGAGAGTACTGCTTATCTCTGAGTACCTAGCGTGAGAAGGCTTAAGTTAACACCAGTGCTACTAGTTACGGAACAGGGAGTGCGTTCCTCAACTTACCAGAATGTCAGTTTCCTCATCTATAAAATGAGAAGAGCAACAGCTACATTATTAGGTTGTGACAACGGAAGGAGAGAATCTGCGTGAAGGCAGGGAAGCAGGGCAGGAATGCGTTAAATGCGATGCCACTTGTTAGGGCACAGTGCCTGGCATGCAGAAAGTGCTCAACAAACACTATCTGATAATAATGATGATAATAATAATGTCAGCTCTCCTACCCCTGCAAAGGGCTCACTAATGCTCCCTTACATCTTTCTTAACTGCTTCATTAGAGATCTCGAAGCAATCTACGTGCTCATTTTGTTTCTTCCTGGAGGAGGCAGTGAAAAGAAAAGGGGGAAGAGGCCCAAAGTCTTGTGCAGGCAGAGAACTGAGTCAAGGGTGACTTTTCCAAGGTGTCCCTGGCCTCTAGGTTTCCCTTTCCTGGCACTGGACCTCCTTCTCCGTGGCTTTCAGGGGCCATCTGGCAGGGCTGGCTTCAGCCTAGAGCCTGGGCCAGCTTTGTTCTTTTTTCACGTTTTGGGGCCAGGAGGGTGGGGGTCTCTCCTGCAGTTGAACTCAAAGCCCAAAAAACCAGGAGAAAAGAAGGGGGGGGGGGGAGGAAGGAAAGCAAGCCGATAATTTCCTCGAAGGATAAACATCCGATTTTTTTTCCTCACCCAAAATAAACATGCTAGCCACAAGGAATTAAAAGCAGAAGAGGGGAGGATGTGTCTCGATTTGGGGCTGCTCTAGCAAGCTGACCTGCTATTTATCCTGGCCTTGGGCACCAACGGGAGCTGCCAATTACACTCCAGGCCTGGTGGGGTGGGGGCTGCAGGGAGAAGGGCTCAGGAGTGTGAGGTTCACGCACACACCCAGAGTGTCCCTTCCGAGGCTGCCTGCTGTGACACTGCACATGGACACTTCCCTTTGCTTCTCCTTTTAGCGCTGCCGACAAGCTTGCCTGCCAAGGTGAAGAGAACGGGGAGTTCCTACTGCCTGGGCTGGCATCAGAAGGCCCTTCGACAGAACACGACTTTAGTGTCCATCACCCAGATGGGAGCTAAATCCATCAATGGTGGGAGGAAGCATGGTCCGGTTCCCTTCACAACCTCAGTCTCCCACCTCATCTCGTCCTTCAGAGCCTCACCACTAAAATCCTCCAACTACTTAAGATGTGCTCAGCTGGGCTGAGTGGCTGGCCGGGGCCCCTCTGCCTTCCAGCTAATGTGGGGCATGGCTCTAAGAAGGCAACAGCCCTCTGTCCAGCTGCAGCCTGCCTCTTTCATCTGGGGATCTCAAGGCACCTTGCACACAAGAATCACCAACATTGCTGTATTCTGGCCAAGGAGAGGGGGGCTATTAACTCTTGGAGGGAAACTGAGTGTGGAGGCGCAGTGAGGGGGTGGGGGTGCTGAGGGGACTGGAGCCGGGGGTGGGGGAGTCGAGGAACTTGAGTTTAGCCTGGGAATGAGACCGTAGCGAAAGAGGTACCTCCAAGGGGACCCTGGGTGGGAAAGCCACGGGACCTTCAGAGGACATCCAGGGGAGTTAGGGGGCGAAAATCCTTTCCTTGCAGACACGAGGGAGTTTCTTCAAAGTTTTCTGAAAGCACAAATCAGATTGTACTCGTTCTTCCCCTCCAATCTACTTATTTTATTGTTCAGTGGTTTCCCATTGCTCTGAGAGTACACTTTAAAACTTTAGCATGGCTGCGAGGCATGGCATGGTCTTTGCCCATCTGTCCAGGTGGCAACACTACGGTCCTGGAAGATGCCACGCATGCCCCTGCCAGCCACGGGAGCTCGGAGGCAGTGTTCCCTCTCTTTGGCACGGTCTCCGGCACCCATCCCCATTCTCAGTTAACCCCTACCACACTTTTCAGCTCTGAAGTTAAACACCACTTCCTCTGACAGGCCTCACCTGAGCCTGGACTATGCCCCGTCCACCACAAAGCAGGTCCCCTCATGCCCTCATAGCACTTGGCACATTTGTTGTAATTTGCTTGTGGTCACCTGATGAACCTTTCCCTCCCATCCTGGACTGTAAGCTCCATGAAGCAAGCCTTAGGTTTTGCCTACCCTGTTCCCATATGTATCCCCAGCATCTAGTGGAAGAGGTCAGGCACATACCCGGTGCCAATACCTGTTCAATGAATGATGCTGAATTGTCAGAGTTGGAATGGACCATGGTGACAAACCAACTGCCCCAACTCTCCTTCCTACCTCGATTTCACAACAGAGGAAGCAGATTAGAGAAGATAGGTGATTTGCTCCAGGTCACACAGTGCCTCAGTGACAGGTGAGGCCTAGGGACCCCCACTTCCTATCCATCTATATCCCAGCACCACCCGCACCCCACACACTTGCATTTACAGCAAAGCCCCAGGTTCCTAGTGCTGGACATCGATTGATTTCTTCTTCTTAGTTTTTGAAAGAGAACAGGTTAGGAAGCAACACATCTAGCCAGTAAGCCCTGGATGATTTTTTTTTTTTTTTTTTAATTTGGGAGAGAAGGGGTTCCATGCCCAGACCATCACTGATGGGCACTGTGGACACACACACCTGCAACACAAAGCCTGATGTCTGGCCGGCAGTTAACTCTGTTTGGGTTTGTCCGTGGGCTCACTGCTTCCTCTTGCGGGAGGCTGGTAATTTGGGGAGTCCTGGTAATTTTCAGTCATGAATTGGGTGCTCGCTTCGGGTTCACTCAGGTGGAAGCGGTTCAGGAATTTGTCCATTTTCCAATTGCCTGGAAGGACAGACAGACCAGAGGAAGGACAGACAGCCGTGAGAGAGAACCATGGCCTGGGAGCGGCAGGGCCTGACAGGGAGGCCGCTCTGAGGACGTGGAGGCCTCAGCAAGTAAGGACCTTGGTCGTTGGGCTGTGGGGGGCAGAGTGCCCGGGTGCTTCTGGCTCCTAGCTGGATATTAGCAGAGTGTCTGGGAAGAGACTATTCCCCAGGGAACAATGAGGAGTGAATCTAGACTGGTTTCCTTCCCCAGGGCCCTTTATTTGGCATGACTCTGCCTTCTCACATGCGGAAAGATGCCCCATTGGGTGGGCTACCCACTGTCTCCACCCACCTCTCTTTTTCTGCGGGCTCTCCTCACCCCAAGACTGAGGCCTTAAAGGCTTCTTGTCTTCACACGTGGTCACCCCAGCTGCTGGGGCTGAGACCGGCCCCAGTGTCTGCGTCAGTCTTTCAACCTCCTCCCCAGATCCCTGGCTGTGGCTGAGGTTGGGGGGCAGGGCACATGGCTAGGGCTCTCCCTCCTCCTGAGCACCTGGATCCTGCAGTATGGGTAAGAAGTCCCCGGGCGGGTGCCCAGGTGCTCCTCAAGGAGAGAGAGCACAGGGTTGTGGGGGGGGGGGGAGGGGCCTCTTCTGGGGCAAGTGTGGACAGGCCTAGCAGCAGGGCAAGGAGGGCGCAGCCCGGGGCACTGGGGAGAAGCTGCGGAAAGTGGTCACAAGCATATTCCCACGCTCTGTTTCCCAAACCCTGGGCCTCAGGCACCCTCTGTGCATGATTGCGAGCTACAACACAGGATGCCCACTGTAACCTGAATTTGAGAGAAACAACAACTAATTTGTAAGTATGTCCCACATACTCATGGAACTTACTCAAAAATTCATTCCTTGTTTACCTGAAATTCATATTTAACTGGGCATCCTGTATTTTTTTCTTTTTGGTGTGTGAGGGGTAAATCGACCACCCTTCCCTGAGTGGAGGGAGTGCTCAAGGAAGACCTTGCCTGGAGCAGAGCTAGGCAGTGGACAGGTGGAGGAGAGTAATCTTTAATGCGCAGGGGCGAGGGTTGCAGCCTGGACAGAGCTGCCCATTTACCCGCCTGTGGTCCTCTGTCTGGACCCACTACCTTTTTTTTTTTTTTTTTTTTTTAAAGTTTATTTATTGATTTTGAGAGAGAGTGCGAGAGCAAGGGAGGGACAGAGAGAGAGAGAATCCCGAGCAGGCTGTGCACTGTCAGCACAGAGCCCGACGCGGGGCTCAAACTCATGAACCACGAGATCATGACCTGAGCTAAAGTCAAGAGTTGGACTTAAGCCACCCTGGACTGAGCCACCCAGGTACCCCCACCCACTACCCTTTTTTAACAAGGAAGGAAGCAAGTCCCTTGATGTGCTGTTACTCCACTTATCATCCTTTCCTCCCCACACCACCCCGCAGGGGATGTTTGCATTTCAAAGAGGTTTTCAAGGAAAACCAAAATGTTTTAATCCAAAGAAACAAGACAATAATAAGGATAATGCAAATAATAATAGTAATAACACATCTGTATAGCGCTTCCTATGTGCCAGAAACTCCACGCATATTCATACGCTTACTTAATCCTCATAAGGGGAGACTATTTTTATCCCCAGTGCTCAGACGGGAGGATGGGGCACAAGATGGGGTTCCGGTGAGAATGCTTCTTAGGGGCAGTGATGGAGGGAAGGGCCTCTTCATGCTCCCTTAGGTCCGATCTGGTGACTCCATGCTCAGATTCGGGAGAGATGCTGGGCCCTGGGAGAGTCTCTTCTGGGGGTAGGCTGCTGCTGGGTGACAGGTGGGCAACTGAGTGCTGTGGGGTCTTCCACCAGGAGGCGAGGTGGGGAGGCACTGGCCTGGTGGCCTTCACACCCAGGGAGCCTGGGAAAGTGCGTGCAGGTGTGTATGCGTGTACATGCATGCATGTCTATGCATGTGCAAGCCAGGAAAAGGGCTCATGGGTGAACTGGTGTGTGGCAGGCATGGGGACAAGGGGGCCTTCCCCACTGAGTAGGGCAGGAAGAAACCTTGGTGGCCAGGAGGGAATTGAAACTCTCATCACGAGATCAGGGCAAGTTGGTGGAAAGAAATCCCCTGCACCCCGAGGGAGACCTCGCTCCCCTGCTGCAGACTTGCCCTTCCCTAATTCAGAGGACTTCTCTTGATTGAGCTTGGAGTGCCCTGGGAGCCTCACAGCTCCTTCCCGGTCACATGTCCGACAACACTGTGGTTCTTAGGCAGCTCCTCCAACCAGGCCCTGTGTCCCTCAGGAGAGTGGGTACAGGCTGCTGGCTGCTAGCCTCCTGCTGCCTCCTCCCCTGGTTTGGCTGTGACTCCTCACGCCCCCGTTTCCTGCCACAAAGGGCAAGAGGAACTGACCCTTTGCAAGTTCTAGAAGGAAGAGGGGTGAGTCAGGCCCTCAGGGGTGTGTGTGTGTGTGTGTGTGTGTGTGTGTGGAGAGATGGGGAGCTTGGAGGCTGTGGCTTCGTGGTCACCATTTGGAGGAAAGTCCCATCCTGTATGGCACTGCTCCGATCCTGGAGCTGCAGAGAAGCTGCTGCCATGCAGGAAGAGGGTGGTGATGCTGGCTGTGCTCAGGCCACCCCCCTTGGACCCTGGGGCCACCCAGGATGGGCTCTTCCTGGGTCCAGGGCAGGGGTAGTGAGCGTACTGCAAAGGGCTCTGTGGCAGGAGGGAGAGAGGAGGAGGATGTCTGACGCCTGTTTCCTGAACCACCCAGTGGTTGGAACACAGGCCGGGTCTCCTCAGGGCGGGGCTGCTGCATGTGACGTGCCCATTGTTCCCTGCGCAACCGTAGGGCACACCGTTCTCATTCCGAAAAACTAGAAGCTGATCTCTTACCCACTGGTTGGGGCTGATAGGGAAGATGTTGGCGATGAAGGATGTTAGATGTTACAGATGTTCCACAAATGGGCCAAGGGGAGCGAGTGCTGGGTCAGCTTACCTAAAGCTGTGGGGCAGAGGTGGGGGAGGTTTCGGAGCCACTACTGTGTGCCTGATCTCCCCTAGACAGTGTCTTCAACACCTGGGAGAGGGGCTCCAAGCTTTCAGTTACTCATCCTCTGCCCCTGAGTCCCAGGGGCAGCAATGGCTGGAATGTGTGGGAATTGTCCTGGGGCAGGTCCTGTAGTCACTCTCTGCCCCCAGCTTCCCCAGTCTGTGGGGGACTGAGAAATTATTCTCCTAGGCCAGCCCCTCCCCCTCGGAGGACTTGTGGGCATGCGATGGGCAACTCCTCTGCTGGAATGTGCGAACTCTGGGCTGAGGGGAGACTGACAGCCCAACTGGGAGCCGCAGCCCGGTGTCCACTAGGCATGGGGGGGGGGGTATACTGGATGGAGGCCCTGCTCCTGTCCTCAACGGTTTTATAACAGAAGACAATGAACCCTGGACTAGTAACAAGCTAGGCCTTCTCAGGCCTTCTCTTGGCCAGCAGCACAGCTTTGCAGCTCCTGGCGGATGGGGTCCCATCCTTAGCCTCGCCCTCGTCTCTTCAGCGGACCTACTCTTAGGCCTTCCCAATAGCACAGGGCAGTGTTTCCTGTGTGTCCTGCCTGTAGCCCAGGGACATTTCCCACCTGACTTGCCATTTGGTCCTCCTGGGGCCCTCAAGTGTTTCCTGCTCAGCCTGGCAAGTGGGGGCTGGGAAGCCCCCACTGGGAGGGAGGCCTCCACTCCTGTGGCTGGAGAACAAGGGGGCGGGGTCCTGAGACTTGGGCTTGGCCTCCTCTGAGCTGTTCTGTGAGTTGAGCTGCTGGGGCCTCTACTGGCACTTAGTGGCCCTGTCTCCCAAGGCGGGTGAGATGTATCTAACCAAAGTGGCCACCCTCTTCCCTGTCCCCCACCGCTGACTCTCCCCCTAGGGGACAGTGGCCCCGAAGAAAAAACAAAAATTGAACGCCAGCCTAATAACCGTCCCATCGTGTGCCTGGCTCAGGTCTGTAATTTGTCTGGCTCTTCGCAGGGCTGGCTGCAGTGATAGAGGCACTGATGCCTTTCTGCTGAGATTAATGATGTCCTGGTGGTGGTAGGCGGGAGGCCTGGGCCTCTTATTTTTTGTGCCACTAAATGACATCCAGGGACTTCCACTCAGGAGCTGAAAAGCCCTCGTTCCATCACATCCAATTACTCCTGGAGAATATTTGCTGAGTGGCTGATCCTGCTGGCTTGAGAGGCATGGGGCAGAGGGGACCACTTTGACTTTGGCAGGAGTGAGAGGGTGGGGATGCTGGGGGGGGGGGTTCCGAGGTGGGGAGCGGTCACCCAGCTCCTCTGGAGCACTCGGGAGGATTGGAGAGTCGAAGTGCAATTCCTAATTACCCGGGGAAATGGATCACCCAGGATGCCCCCCTTGGTCCTGGGGCTGGGGCTGGGGCTGGGGGTGGGGAAGGGAGCAAGAGAGGAGGCTCAAAGCTGTCAGTTTAAGCTTCCGCTGCTCCATTCCAGTATTTGCTGGTGGTGGCTGGCTGGAACTCTGGGTGAAATTTGGGGATTATCTGTGGTTTCCTGCTGATCTGTTCAATACCGCTTTGGACGACTGATGTTTGGCTTGACTGGGGCGTGTTTCCTGAAGAGGGCTGCCTGCGGCCTGTGGAGGTTGCAGGCAGTTCCTAGCCAGGGTGCCTGTCTGAGAGTTGCCCAAGATGGCCCCATCTGGGCCGCCGCCAGGCCCCCAGTCCTACCCGCTCTGCCAGGTGGGTGGGGCCCCACTGCCTGACACAAGCCCACACAGTGATTCAGGGGCTGGGCCCGGGGCAGGGGGTGGGGGGGGGGTGGGTTCTGGGGCCTGGCCAGGTGAACCACCATGGGAGGTCATGGCAGGGGGTAGGGGCTGTTTTGCAGTGGGCTGTGTGTGTTTGTGTGTGTCTGTGTGCGTGTTTGGGGATGGTCTGCAGGGAGGGCACTCTTCCTTCTACGTTTGCCTATATACCATGTACTTCTAGCTCACTGCCACCAGGCCTGTGGATTTTCTCCCAGCCTCAGTTCCTCTACATCAATGCCTCCTACTGTTGACACTTCTTGGAGTTCTGCTGCACTCCTGCCCTTGGCCTGTGTTTTCCAACATTTCCCCACAGTGCCTACTGTTTCAATCACCCATGGTGCCCCTCAGGCCTTTAGAGGCCACAAGCAAGCCTTAAATCCCACCGTGTGGCAAGCCTCAGCCCATTCCTCCTCTCTGACCTCTATGGGTGGGTGGCTCACCCAGGAGCTGCTCAGTTCAGGTGTCTGCGATGCTGGGGAGTGGGTTATGGCTGCCTGGTCCAGAACCCAAGGACCCCTCCCAGAGACGCAGTCTCTCTGCAGGCCTCCAAGGCTGCCTCGGTGAGGTGGCGTCCGAGACTGGTGTGGCCCGTTAGCTCCGCTGGCGCTGTGGCACCATCCTGGGCTCACCGCCTTGGACATGCTTCTGGAACAAGCTTTGGCATGTCATCTTGTGGGGCAGCGAGGGGATTTCCCCCACTCACTCGAGAGAGGAGCTTGAGGCCGTGAGGACGGCTCGTGACACCTCTGGGCCAGGTGGCTGAGGTGTGGCACCACACAGGCCATAGCTCGGCAGGACTTTTAGTGTCTACACATTGCTTGGCTATCACCTTCTCCAGGGAGGGGGTGTGAGGGGACGCTGCCTTGGGTGGCTGCTGCTGCTGGCCAAGGACACTCGGGACTTCAAGATGGACTTGCTCTTTCTTCGTCCCCACACCAGGGCCCAGGTGGTCTGGGTGAGGAGACAGAGGGGTGAGGGTGAGGAATGTGGGTGAGTGAGTGATAGGAGCGAAGAGCCTCGCCCCAGGAGTCAGAAGAAAGGTAATTTGCTTTTAACTGTGGACCCTTGGTTGACCAAGCCACTCACTGTTCTGGGCGTCAGTTTCCTTATTCGCTTGGCGGAAGGAATGGCCACTGTCCTGGTCGCCCTACAGGATCCAGCCAGGGAGGAGCAGGGCAGGCTGGTGGAGAGGCTGGGCACAAGTGGTCCTGCCTGCCCACCTGGTTGGGACAAGGAGGATGTGAATGCCAAAACTCATTTGTGGACACGGTGCTCACAGGGGCGGCTGTCTTTCCGGGTGTTAAAGGAAGCTGATGATGACTTGAATATGGGGGTGTGAGAACGTGCAGCTGTGTGTGTGTGTGTGTGTGTGTGTGTGTGTGTACATGGGTGTGTCCCATACACAAACATCCTCATTGACTGAAAGTTCACAGGGGGCTGAGCACAGGGACAGGTGGTAAAAAGGAAACATATGGCAGAGGTGAGCTCTTCCCTCAAGGAATTTATAGTCTCATGATGGCAGTGAGGCCTGTGCAAGTGAAAAATGATTGAGTAATACAAAAGAGATAAAAGCAGGTGACTAAGCAGGCAAAACCAAGTGTTAAAGAGCGTATGGAGACGGACAGCAGCAGGGGAGGGCAGGGTCCTGTCAGCTGAGAGAAGACTGCCCCCCGGGGGAAGGCACCATGGGGCCATCAGCAAGACTCGTATTCTGCAGGGGGGTGGGGCCACCAGGCTTGGGGAAGGGGAGAAATGGTGTGCCCTGATCAGCAGCAGGCAAAGGGGGAGCACGGTGGGCACTGATGGGAACTAAGCAGGAGTTAGTGGGCATGTGGCAGCGTGTGGTATAGAAGGGTGCATGGATGAGGTGCGAACCAGCGCTGTCTGCGGGCTCTCTTCAGATATGGCCCCTCAACTCATTCGGTTGGTTCCTCTACAACGTGGAAGCCACCTGCCGAATCCAAGGCTGCTGTGAGGCCGATGCGCAGGCAAACCATCATGAATCACAGATGAGCCCAGAGGCCAGACTGGGCTTTGGGCATACAAGGTGGAGGGGAGAGGGATTAGAGCTGGGTGAGAGGGGTTGGACAGAGGTACAAGTCCAATGTGTTACAGGCCCAAATTTAGGAAGGGGCGGTGTGGCCTTTGGGACAAATGTCAGTGAAATTGGGCCAGCCATGGTCAGAGGGCATCAGGTCAGGCTCTTTCAGCTTCACTCTTGTTCCCTGTTTGGGATGTGGTCATGCTTGAGCTATCTGACTATCTCCCTTCACTAGCTCTGTGAACTCCCAACTGTCCACAGGGTTACACTGGGTGACACCATGCATCCATGGGAACATGGACCTGGTCCACATGGCTCAATTCTGTGCCCACAGCACTTAGAACACTGCCTCACACACATTCGGCACCTACTGTCATCCCAACAAATGCAGAGGGCATGTGTGAATCGTGCCCAGCATGGAGGGGAAAATGGTGGGGAGAAGGAGCTGTGTAAAGGCAGGAGGAATAGGAAGGCAGGATTTCATAAACTAGAAGAAAGTTGGCTTGCCCTTCCAGGGCCTGTGCTGTGGTCCTGGCAGGCCAATATCTGATTGGAGGCCTCCATCCAGAAGTGTGTGGAGTTGGATAGGTTCTTCAAGACTTGTCACTTGCTCCCTGCACTTGTCCCGCGGAACTCCAAGGTGGGGGGAACTCGGTAAGCTGGGAGCAAATCTGTTATGGGTCATTCAGTGGTAGACCCAACTAGTCCAACCCCTTATCTTGAGGATATAGAAATTGAGGCCCAGAGATGTGAGGTGGCTTGTCCAAGGTGACACATGGATGTCAAGATCTCCCATTTGTTGATCCTATAGATGTTGTCTTGAGGTCACGGAATAAAGAGAAACCCTGCGGAGGGTTTCAGCCCCTGGCACTGAGCAATGTTCCCTGGCCCTCACAGTCCTACAAATTCAACTAGAATAATGTCGCACATGCTTCTCAACCTAAACTGTCATCCACGCCTAAGTCCTAGGGAGGAAAGGATCCAGTAGGACTGGCTCAAGTCAACTACCCTTCATGGATGCCTCTCTACCTGGCTCTTACAAACCCACTTTCCCTTCCAGTCTCTGGAAGCTGTTCCTGCCTGTGCATCCAGAAAACACAAGTGGTTGGTTACAGCACACATATCCTAGGACTCCCCTGTTCCTCCGAGGACGCCTTCCCATGGAAAGAAAACTAGACCAAAGTGAGCCCCAGGGCCTGTGCTCCTTGGCTCCATATCCTGGTCTCCTGGGGGCTGGTCCAGCCTGGGGCTCCACGAGTCCCCAAGCGCTGTGCGGGTGCTTCAGAGAGCGCCTGGCCTTGGACTTCTGACAGTGTGCAAGGGCGGCTTCTACATTTGCCACGCCCCGTGGGTTCATCTGGGCACGCATCTCCGCACCTTTGGTGGTCTCCTGTGCCCTTGTTCCTCTCCGGCCTGCCCACCACTCCAGCGTAGTCACCTCTAAAGATGGGTTGCCGTGTGTTACTTCTCCCATGGGCAAGACCTACCGGCACTTCACGGCACCCACCAAGGTCAGGCCTCTGCTGGGCTTGCTCCTCACAAGGGGTGCTCCTTCTCACTTTTCCAAAATAATCGTTGCATCTGTGGTTCTCCAGCCCAGAGCGCCTTTTCTCTTTCACTCAAGGATTCAAATGGCCTCCTTCTCCCAGGCCCAGCCCATGCCGCACCTCTTCCATGTAGCCTCAGGGCCATATAGGTTTGTAGATCATCTAGATCCAACCCCTCATTTTCTAGATGGGGGAACTGAGGCTCAGAGAGGGTAGTTGAATTGCTCAAAAGTCAAATCACTAGCTGGAGACTGCAAATACAGATTTCCTCACCCTGCAGTAAAATACCTTTGCACTATTCCCGGCTGAAGAGGGTGTGTCTTCTGGAAGAGAAGGGGATCTTAGGAAGGTATGGACTATCCCTAAATCCACTTGATCTCCCGTTGTCCTTACAGCCAGAAACACGTAATTAAGTGCTTAATTAGAAGCTGCTCTGCATTGTTATTTAAGTGTTTTCAAAGTAGACTGTAAGCCCCCTGAGGGCAGGGAACGTTCCCTGTGCTATGGGATCCTATCCTCTCCTAAGCCCCTAGCACAGTGCTAGACACAGGAAGGTGTCCTATGATGGCCCATCTGGGAGGACGATTTTCCCACCTCCATTTCTGGTGGCAAGCAGAATGGCACAGAAGCCAAGGGACCCTGCCCAGAACTTAGGAGTCCAGTTCCTAAGTTTTCACGTAAAGGGAGGGGGGTGTGCACAAGAAACTGTGGTTTTGGCAAAGATTCAAAGGGACTGATGGTGGGTGTCAGGCCGCATAGGTTTAGAGCTTCCTTGCTTGCTGCCAGTGTCACAGGAAGGGCACACCAGCCACTGTGTTTTCTGGAGGACGGGCTAGGATGGAACCTGAGGACCCCAGCCACGGTGGACGGCAAGTGTCTTTGCGGTAGGCACCTCCTTTCTCCCTTTGCCCCCTTTCATGCTCCTCCTGGCTTCACCTACTGCTCTCTCCTTCCCCTCCCACCCCGCCCCTCAGAAAGCACTTGATCTTGCCGGAGCCTCCTTCAGGGGACAGTCTGAGCACTATCCTAGCCCAGGGTGGGGGCATTGTGATCTTGATGTCTTAACAGTGGGACTCAGGCATGCTTTACTTTGTGAGACTTGTACTCTTGGGGGACCGTCGTGGGCTCAGGTGCCAGTTCTCAGCCCTCAGAAAGCACAGTGCCTGGACTGGTGTAAGGGGGCTCATGATGTCTTTGGTGAGAGTGATCCAGGGAACTGGAGAAATTCATCTTGGCTTGGGCAAGACACATTATTGTTTTCCTTTTCTCTCTGTATCCAAATTTGAAAGCGTGTCTTTGGGAAAGCGGTTTAAAACAGATTTACAGATTGGCAAGACGCTGAGGGCACCTGGGGAGGGTTCACCAGCGGAAAGGTTGCACCAACTCTGCTTTCAGGGCAGCCCGGAGCCTTCTGTGATTGGTGGCTCCTGCTCAGCACACCTGAAGGCCTCCTTCACTCAACCAATACCTTTCGGGGCTCCACTTTCCTCTCCTCTGGGGCCTTTGGGCAACAGGCATGTAACAATACCTTTCCTGGCTTCCCAGTGGGTGGAAGTTGGTCAAGGTCACTGGGTGAGAGCAAATGGCTGATGACATCCACCCGCCCACTCACCTTCCTGCCAGCCTGGGGGATGTGCTGTTTGCACTCCCAAGATGGCATCTGTGCATTCCACATTTTCTTCCCTTCCCCCAAATGGGGGAGGTGATAGAGTGCACAGAGATTACTTTATTTCCCATTTTCCTGGAGAGAAATCTAAAGCTCAGTGAGGGGTCATGGCTCACACAGGGTCAGGTGAGTCGCCTGAGGCATGGCAGTGTCCAGATGTCCATGAGTCTTCCTTCCTGCTCCCCAGCTTTGGTTGGAGGGGGACCAAGGCCACCTTCAGTTAGGCATCAGGAGGCTACGGGGAGTGGATCCTCTCCAGGAGGCCAGAAGGGCTGCTCAGAGAAGCTAGTGGAAGGGTTATGGCTGGGAAGTTTTTGCCCCACCACTGTGGCAATACTGGGCAGACAGAACAATTAATGACCAACGAAGACAGACTGGCAGGGTGGCATTCCAGGGCCCTCTTGCCCAGATCAGACTCAATTAGAGCGTACAATTACTTGCAGGAGTGCTGTGGGGTAGCTGCCTGCACATGCCATTCAAGGCTGAATGGGGGAAATGGTTCTCTACCTGGCTCCGGGCCAGCTAAAGCCACCATCGTGATCTGCGGGACTTACGTATGAGGGGAGAACACATCTGATGTGAAAATCTTTAGGACACTCATTCCAGTCTACTTTCAAGAAACACTACCCTTTGACTCCGGCCTCCAAATCTCATGGGTAAGGAGTCAAGGTCCCAGCTTCCCCATTAATGCACAAAGCATCCACTTCCACCCCAGAATTTACACTGGCTTTGACAGATGGGGAGGCCTTACCTCGAGTTTTGTTTTCTTTGGAATGGAGAGAGATGTTCTGTCCTTCCTGAAGATAGACGAAGAACTGGTAGCGGTGGAAGCCACTTTGTGCTGGTGGGGAGGGAGGCTGGTAGGCTAGGGGCAGAAGAAGGACAGAGGATGGGCCCCACACCCCACAGAGCCCAGAGCCCCCTGGCTCTTTTCTCTCAAGATAATTCTTTATGCCTTCCATGGTCCCCACTGACCTTCCTGGGGTCCCAGCCGGGGCCTTACCCCACTGCAAACTACTAGGATTTATCTTTCGCAGGATCTCACCTTCAGTAGTTTCCTTTAGGAAACACCTTATTTTGGGTGGTGGTGGGAGGAGGAGGAGGAGGAGGAGGAGGAGGAGGTGTGAGCTGCTTGAAGGTCTTGGGCACTGGTGGGATTCCTGGGCCTTACTTGGCTGGTGGGTGTTGGTGTTATCCCTTTGCTGTTTTAGTCTATCCTGATGGATTTCCTGCCTCAAGAGAAACCCATCTTCCTCTGTGAGAGTGTTTGGCAGCGGATTTTTATTTATTTTTTCAGCATTTCCTTATGAACTCAATTCCCAAAGAAGCCAATTTCTTGGCTGGATCCGGAGGATCTGGAAGTGGTTACGGGGGTGGGTGGGACTCGGTTCAAAGGTTTGATCATGGAAGTGTAGGATCTGGGTGCTCGGGGCACTGGGAGCCCACTCAGGCTCTTCCGGAGGAGAAGGCCCATCTCCCTCCCCTTTGCCCTCGGTGCAGGAGGCAGATCTTTTTCTAAGGTAGGGGGGTAGTGGGGCGGGGACATCTCTCATTCTTTCCCCAAGTCTATGCAGGGGTTTTATGGGCCAGACTTTTGCGGTTGGTTCCAGTGGGGCCTCCTGCCAAACCGTGTGCCTCTGCCTCCTCCCCTTCGCCTCATCTCCCTTTCTAAAGAGCCAAGAATCTTCCTGGGGGTGGGTGGGGATGGAGTGTTTGCAGCGAGGATGCTGGTGGGAGGGAGCTTGGTTCTTTATGGTCACCTCCCTCTCCTGGTCATTAGACAAGAGGGACTCGCCATTTGGAGCTGTTGGAATTGTTCCTCATGGTGCACTTCCGGCCACTGGGGCCTCCAGCATGCTTGCAGCTAGGGGAATTCCTGACTATTCATCTCTCCCTGAGTTTTTGGTTGCAGATCTGATACACGCGTGTGTCGTGTGCGTGTGTGCACGCGTGCGTGTGTTCAGAGTGAGCACAGCACAGGGTGTGCCAGGAGCCCTGTGAGTTTGTATGACTTGGGGTCTGTGCTGGGGCAGGTGCGAGTGCTGGGAGAGTGTGCTTGTTCGCTGAGGCTGTTTTTGGAGGGTCTCCGTCAGTGTGTGTGCAGATGTGGGTCATTATTTTTTTTTTTCACAAACACTGCCAACGCTGAGAAAGGCTGCTGAGCATAGGTGGGTGCCAGCGTGCGTCCTTCACGTGCATGGTGTGTGGAGGGCAGATGCGGCCGGGTCAGCTTTGAGCAAGGCCAGGGGCTGCTGGGTGCCAAGCTCACTGAAGTGTGGGTGTGTGCCACGCTGCCAAAGACTGGTGTCCGTGCGTCTGTGTGCATAAGGCTGTGGTTGGAACTCACTGGTTCGGTGCAACTGGGAATTTATCCTCAGGAGAGATGGCAGACTGAACCCCCCTCACCAGGGCTTTCCTGAAGAATCCCCCCTCCAAGAGTAGAGGCGAGAGATTATGAGGAGGAAGGGAAGGGATACACATGGCGAGCCACTTCTTGGTGCCAGGCCCTGACTAAGTGCTTTCCCTTGTGATATCCCCTTGACCCTCACCACAACTTGGTAAGATGGGTGTTGTCGCCATTTTCTGGATGAGGAGACTGAGGCTCTGAGAGGTAAAGTCAGGTGGACAGTAAACGGTGGAGCTGGGATTTGAAGCCAGGCCTATCTGGCCTGCGTTGCCTCACAGAACTATGAGGCTCATTTATCTTTTTGCTCAGCTCTTTCCGGGGGGTCTACAGAGCCCCATGCGAGGAGATCACATGGGACTGGGTACAGGGGAACACAGGAAGGCAGGCGGAGGGAAGAGAGGGACCCACCAATCTCTGCCAGTCACTCTCCTGAAGACCCTTGCCTTTCACGCTGGCCCCACCCCTTACCTGTCATGAGACATGGGACAGGTGGGTCTGTGCCTCGGTTTCATTCTCTTTAAAACAGACATACTGGTGGCAGGGGTCTCAAAGCACCGTTGTGACCATGACATTAGAGCATACAAATAAGCTCCTGGGCCGGCACTTGCACACTGCGAAGTCTCAACATTGAGTTGCTTCATTATGGTTCTGGTGGTCATCACCGTTGCCCTGGCTGGGGCAAGGGGTGTTTGAGGGTCATACTCACCTGACAGCTCCTGGCCCTGAATCTTCCCTTTCTTCATATCAACACCCTGAAATGAGAGACAGACACAGGTGTGAGAGACTCCTGGGGCAGCGGAAGGCCATACCAGCACACTTCAGTCCAAGTAGGTTTTGCTGACTTCTTTCTCTCCCTGAGGGAGTACGATGGAGGAGTAGGAACATGTATGGCTGCTCCTGGGATGCGTTGCCAGAACCGGCTATAGGGTTTGGAATGGCGCCTCAGGGGGTCCAGGGAGAGAGGACAGACACAGGCATCGCTGAGGGTGGCCTGGGGGTGAGGGACGGACCCCCTGAACATGAGAGGACACTTCTGGAAGGGCACTCCCATCATCTGCGCCCCTAGACTGGGCATAGGACACGACTCTCTGCCTGTGGGGTCTGGTCAGATCTAAGGCAGGGGCTGGCAATCCTCACAGCCTTGCTAAGCCAGCCCATCCTCTCAGGTTCTCTTTGGGGCCTTCAGAATATTAGGCCAGTGGCTTCTGAGTAACCAGAAGGGCAGGGAGGGCAGGAGGAGGTTGGACCGCTGATTCTGAGGCAAGTTCTTGATGGGACTCAGCCCACAACCTCTGGGCAGATTCTTTGGCCTCAGTTTCCCTCTTCTTCCTTCCCCTCCCTTCCCCCCCCCCTGCTCCGCGTCTGTGGGATAATGAGGCGATCCCGGGGGCGGGTGCTAATTATTGTTTGTGCAGGACTGGGAGATGCTCAGATGAAAGGGACTGGAGCAGGGCCCCTGGGTCTGTGCCACAGCTCGGGGCCCCTAGGTGTGGGGTTTTATAGCCTTAATGATGGTGATTAGCATGGCTCTTCACTGGTTCTGCCAACACCTAACTGTGCCCTGGCTGTCTTTCCACCAAGCCCTCCTGAGGCAGCCTCTGCTCCTTCCCCTCACAGAGGTGCTCAGGATGAGGGTTTGGGAGCACAGAGCTAAGAGATCTCTCATTTCTCTGTGAAGACTCTTGGGGTCAGTTGGGTGACCCAGCTCCTCGTGCGGGTTACCTTCTACAAAGTCAGAGCCCCACCCCGTCTTCTTGAAGCCCCCTGATCTCTTCCCCTTTGGGCTGTAGCTTGTCCACCAACCGTTCTCACTTTGGGCCTCCTTTGCCAGAATATCCCCTCCCCCAGACTCGTCCCTGGTTGGGAGAAAGGGCAGAGGACGGCAGAAGAATGGGTCCCTCCACCTTGGGCCCCCTTCCCACTTGGTTTTCCTCACCCTGGGCAGGTGAGATCTCTGTCCTTTGGCACCCTTCCAGCCCCCTCGTGCAGTCTTGTCTGCTCCAGAGCGTCCAGGCAGCCTTCAAATTTAGTCCCTGGGACAGCAGGGCCGTGCGTGGCCAGCTCTGCCTTGGCTGGCTTTCCGCACGGTCCCCGACTCCCCCGGTATCAGGCAGTCTTTCCCAGGGCTGGCAGGGGGCCCAGGTGTGGCCAGGGGTTGAGAAGCCAGGGGACGCCAGGGTAGAGGGAAGGGGTTGGGGAACGGAGGCCCCTCCCCTGATTCCCATCTCTCCCAGGAGAGGACGTGAGGGCCCAAGCCTTAGCACCCACTCTCCCGAAATAGCTCTCTGGCGGCTCTAGGGCGACTGAGAGATGGGGACTAAGCCCAGAGCTGCCCAGGCCCAGCCCAGCCTGCTCTGTGCTCCCAGCCTCCCCCTCACTCCTCTCCAAGTCAGCCCAGCCAGCGGTTTGTTTAAACAAAACAATAGCAACCTAAGCTGGCTGTTTCTTTTCAATTCCCCACAGGCTTGGGTCCCACCCAGAGTGATAAACAGGCCTCTCTCCTCTGTGTGAGTGCAGGGAGGGGTGAGGGTGGGGGCTGGGGCCTGTAAGGTCAGGGAGTTTGTGCAGAGCAGCATGGAAAGTCTGATCTGTGGCCCTGATCAGGGTGGAAAGGCTCTCCTACCCCTCCCTTTCACTCCAGGGAGTCTTTTCTCATCAACTGGGGCCAGCTTGGCACAGACACACGCACACCCGCACACCCGCCGATTCATTGAGTAAAGCCAGCAGTCCTTCCTGCCTGCCTCCCCTGGCGGAGAG
The DNA here is from genome assembly GCF_014898765.1 of Herpailurus yagouaroundi. NCBI lineage: Eukaryota > Metazoa > Chordata > Mammalia > Carnivora > Felidae > Herpailurus > Herpailurus yagouaroundi. The sequence goes on along the minus strand of NW_024412412.1, from coordinate 35,068,774 downwards.
CTCAGCTGAGGCTGCTGCTGGGGGCGCGCAAGCAGAGGGCACTGATGGCTTCAGAGTTTTCAGGGTCTCTCTGGAGCTTGTTATACAGACAGGCACTGGTCCTTAGAAGGAAGGGCAGGAAGGCTCTAAGGAAGCGCCAGGCTGTAGAGGCGCCCCTGCAGAGCATGTGGTCAGTGTGGCTGGTAAGTACTCAAGTTGGGTTGAGGATGGGCTAGGCTTCCTTTGGGTATAAGCCTTCCCCCATTGGTCTGTCCTGGGGGTGGGCAAAATTTCTACCATATAATCAACACGTGGTAGGAGCCTTAGGAAACCAAATTCAAAGGGTGAGAAAGTTGAGACTCCAAGGAGCTCAAAGTGCTTGTCCAGAGCCACAGAGCAGTGAGTGGGAGAATCTCAGAATATTCCAGGAGGAAGGCGCCTTAGACCCTCGGACCTTTGAGACCCACTAGCTCAAGATCTTGTGTCTTTTGACCCACAGTGACATCTTATGCTTTTCCTACAACGTCATGATGACCCTATCACTTCCCCAGGAGGCACTATTTTAGGAAGACTATTATTAAAATACACAGATATCACGTGGAGGACTGGGGCCACAGCAGAAATGGTTAAATAGTTGCCTGCCCCACCCTCCAACCCCACATGAAACCATGAGCTCTTCCGAAATGTCTTCATGGATTAGAGTACCACAACTAGCCTGAGATGACCTTAGAAAGCTGGAAATCCCTGGGGATGGATGAGATTCTGGGATATTTCAAGGGTGGGGGGCTGGGGTGGGCAGTGGGAATCTATGGGTCTAAGCACTTCCTAGGGAGACAGGACTGAGCCTGAGGGTGGGCAATGAACCTAGCATTTAAGGAACAGATCCCACACCTGTCAAATCTGAGCAGACAAGAGCTTTGGAAAGAGAGTCTGCAGTGGGGAAGGGGCTGCTGAGAGCTCCCCGACACCTGGCCTCCTCACCTGGACCCCTCCTGCCTGGCCTTCCCCCTCCCCCAGGTATGCTGCTCCTCTTTAAGATGGGCCCATCCCAGACAAAACCTCCTTTCCCTTACTATAGCTAAGACAGATTGACATTTTCAAAAGGAGCTTGTCTAAATGCTAAGGTTAAAAAAAGGAAATAATTATAGAAATTACAAACAACATAGAAATTGTTGGGTTTCTGATCCTCAAGAACACCGAAAAGCCCAAGATGGCTTTCTCAGGGTATCAGGATAGGAACACCTGAGGTGTTAGGGCAGTGTGTTTAGGAGGATGCCCAGGGCCCTTCTAAGTGTTAGAGACTAGATGACCTTAGGGAGGCAACTCTTCTCCTTATTAGCATCCTCTGGCAAGGGGAGGAGAGGTGGAGGTGGAAGATTGCTCAGTAGGACCCTTAAATGCCCGGGATATAAGAACAGTCTCCTCTTTTTTCTTAGAAGTTGGTCCCCAATATGTGTGCACCTGCATGTGTGAATGTGTGCATGTGTGCATGTGTGTGCATGTAGGGTATGTGCACAACTGCTTGGTGTAGGAAGAGGCACAAATTATTCTAAATGCAGAGAAGAAGCTTGACTCTATGGACACTCTGGAGGAATTTCTGGGCTTATAGACATTAGTTGGGAGCTGGCATATGAGATGCTTAAGAGAAGGTGAAATGTGACCAAGAGTCAGAGAGTCACAGCGTCACCTCTGGCCTCCAGAGCCTGCTTTATCACCTGCACAATAGGGCAGACATGCTGGCAGGTGGGGGGTGTTAATATCCTCTGACAACAGCTCCTAACCAATGGCTGCTAGAAAATGAGGCACAAATACTGCAGTTCCTCACCTCTTGGGGGGAATGATGGAGCAGCATCTTTCAACACTGGCTCCAGGTACCCATAGTGGAACTTGTTTGCTCATGAACCTTGACTGAGTGCCTTCCTTTTGCTCTCTTACCCTCCCCCTTGCTGGTGCTTCCTTGTGTCCCTTTGAAAATACACTACTTGCACTAGACTCCTTGTCTCAGGCTCTGCTTTGGGGGAACCCACGCTAAAATAGTAAGTCCAACAGACGTTTGTGGAAGGAGCAGAGAGATGAATGAAGGCTTTGTCTAAGGTGTCATGGGTAGCTGGCCTTGATGCCAAGACTAGAAGCCTCTACTCCTGACTCTGTCCCATATCTTCTGACGGGACCACACTGCTACTGTCTGGACCTGGATCCTTCTGCCCTTCCGGGCCAGGTCCCAGAGGTCCCGGATATATTAAGCCCTTGGAGTACCACAAACAGATGCGCCAACTAGATGAAAGTCACTTCTATCTTTTGTTTCTTGTCCATGGGGACACCAGAGAGTGACATTTCCTGAGAATCAAGGGTCCAGAGGCACCCCTTCCCCAGCCTGGAGAAGCCTTAGGTAAAGGCTTCTTGAGACTGGTGGCCAGATTCGGGTTGTGAGGTCTGGTGGGTGGGGCCCCCAGCATGGAGGCCAGCCCGGTTTCCTCATTCTCCTTCAATTACCTACAGGCAACTGTCCGCCCACCGGGGCATTTGTGGAGGCCCAGGGACTGGTGCCTGCTGACCCCTGGGGTAGAGGGTCAGCAGCACATTTCGTAGAGTCTGCGGGAGATGATTTAATCGCTTCACCCACTTCTTCCAATCTAGACAGGAAGATTCAATCACTTCTCCTGCCTGGCTGCAAACCTCAGTCAGAGTGGTAACTTTCACTTTTTGATCACAGGGTGGGTGGCGCTGTCAGAAGAGTCCTGAACTTGAAAGGTGAGTTACAGAGAGATGTTGTGGGGATAAGGGAGACTGAAGGGAGAAATGAACGAAACAGTACTTGGGGTGCGGCGGGGGAAGAAAGAAAAAAGGGAAACTGGAAACAGAGTTCCAGGCTCTCTGACATGGGCACCAAATGAGAAAGTTCCTTTGCTGTTTTGCACAGCTGCCTGCAAGCTGCCAAGTGGCAAAGGATCCAGGAAAAGGCGCAGGATTGGAAAGTGCTACCCAGCAATCTGTGTATTCTGCAATTAAGAAGGGGTAAGTAAAAGGCACTGACAGCTCCCGGGCTCTGAGGTCTCCAGGGGCTGTGGCTGCCACCTAACACCAGCCTGGAGAGGACCCAGCCCTGAAGACCGGTGCCTGCTTCAGGGGAGAGGCTGTGATCAATTAATCCTGTGGCCTGCTTTTTTGCCCTGAGGCCAGGGAAAGGAGGGCTGGCCGCTGAGGGAGGTGAAATGGAGTCTGTGGGAAGTGGTGAGAAGGAGTCACTCACCTGAGCCCTCTTGGGGGCTGAGTGCTTCTAGACTCCAGGGTGTAGGATGGCCGATTATTTTGTGTACCCAGTTTCCCTCAAGAAGTGTCAACATCAAAGCCCTGATAGTCCTCTTCCTGGCACCTTCATGGGCAGTGGGGCTGAGTGGTGAACAGTCTTTAGATAATGTGCCAGTGGGTAGCCTGCAGACTTGGTATCCTGGCACTGACTCGCAACAGACCCCTGGGTTTTGACTCCTAGTTTGGCTTCAGATCTGGAGTCAGTTACCTCCTCGGGTATCCAGATGCCAAAATGGGGAGCGGTGGGGTGTGGCTGAGGGGTTATTATCTGCTTCTTGGAGTAAGTGGTTACCCAGATGAGAGAGAGGAGCCTTTCCCAGGGGTTCAGCGTTCTTCATGACACTGGGTTAAGAGGCAAGATTTCCCAAGGCCAAGGTCAAGGTTGTCTGTGGCTTAAAAAGTGCAGGCTGTCCAGACCCTTTGGTCCAGGCCCTTTGTTCCAGGCTATGTGGAAGTGCATGTGGTTTCCAAATAAGTCACAGTGTCTCGCACCTGTGTGTATGTGATATTACCTAGCATGGAGTTGGCCCTGAGGAATGATGGCTGGGGAGATGGTTAGATAAATGAGTCAATGAATGAGAAGTCCTGTGCTGGAGACAGAAATACGAATGAGACCCATTTTACGGTATTGAGGAACTCGTGGTCTAGTGAGGTAGGTAAACCAACAAAGAAATAACTCTATTATAGGCCTAAATAATTGAAGTCTGTGAGGAGTGCTGGAGGAGCACAGAGAAAGGAAGTTGTAACTGTCTGGGGGTAGTGATTAGGAAAATCCATTGAAAGGAGGCTGTACTCTCTCTGGGCCTTGAAGGACGTGTAGGGGTTTTTTAGTTTTCCAGTGGACAGGTAGGGGAGGGGCAGCTTAATTTGAGAGAACTATATTAAGAATGTATAAATATGCAAACAAGACGTGAAAAGGGCAGGTGGGTCTGGAAGAAGCTCAAGATAAGGCTGGAAATGTAAACTGGGGTTAGGTTTGAATGGCAGGCAATGCTCCTGAGGATCAAAACCACCAGCAACCTACACTTTGGGTCTACAGCCCCTAGGCAAGACTTCTTCCATATGCTTAGCAATCGTGTACCCAGGAGAGTCATCAGAGTGGGCCAGTGGAGCTGTCTCTGGTCAAGAAAGTGTCTGGATGGGGCCGGGCTTTGGAGCACTACCCACGTGGCAGGTCAGAGCTGCGTGGGGCTGAACTCCACCACTGTGGCCTCATTCAGAACAGGTGAGTCTGGGACTCCAAACGCAAACACCTCTCTTTTACAAATGATAATTTTGTTTCAGATCATTAAAGTACCACATGCTCACTGTAGAAAAGTTTTAAAACACAAAAAAGAAAAAAAATTTCTAGAAAGGAAAAGAATCCCCCAGATCATTCTGTATAGAGATAACTGTTCTGAGAACACCATGGCTCCCTTCCTTGCATTTGGGTCCCAAAGCTTCTTGTCACACGGGTACCAGGTTTGAGCCTCTGGTCCTTTTGGGGCCTGCGCTGGCTGGACTCCCCTCTGACCTCTTGTGGAGGAAACTCCTGAACCTCTTTCAGTCTCTGAAGCTCAGAGACTGGTTTAGACCTCAGGAGAAGGCAGATCCGCTCCTCTTTGCCCCTTGCCTACCACAGATCACCGATTCTCTGGATGCAGCTCTGGAGCAGGGTTAGAGAGGGGGAATGGGAAGGAAAATGGAATAAAGATCACGGGTTCTTATTGAACCTGCTCCACTTAGAAACAGACAAGACATATTAGATAGTTTGAAAGCAATATCATGAGTCGGTAGCTAAATGTAATTATTATGCATCGATGTCAGTTTAGACTGAAGATGGCCATTTCTAGATACATGGAACAAAAACCGAGGCTTTCAGAATCAACAACAGGTCTCTGGAATGCCTCCACTATCTGGAAGCATGTAGAGAATTGGCTGTTCTTTGTAAGCATATTTCCCTGATTTCTTGAAACTTATAGTTTTAGTTCCCCAACTCCTCTCATCTTAACTATTTTGGTTAGTGATCTTATTAAACGCTAGTTCTTATCTTCTTAAACACACACAGAGACTACCTTATGTAATTTTAAACACCACTGTGGTTGTCACAGTGAATAACCAGTTTTGCACCCTGCTATAGCACCAGACTGCAATGCTAAAAAACAAACAAAACGAACGGGCCATTTGGCCTTCCGCCTGCTCAAACCTCCTCAGGAGCCAACAATTTAATATTTATGTGGTCGTGGTCACCACATAAAGAAAGGGGAAACACCTCTTGCCGGGTGCTTACAATGCGCAGGCACTCCGCCAGCGTCTTTACACAGGTTAGCTCCCTCTGGTCCCCATCTTCCTGGACATTTCCTGCTAAGGAGCAGTGACCCTCAGGAGACCCACCACTTGGAGGACGGAGGCCACCTGCTCTGCTGAAGGAGTTGTGCTTCGTGGTCTGATTTTTGGCAGCGGCAGGAACTAGGGGAGTGGTGCCATACAGTTAAAAGCAGCCCCACCGCATTAGTGACTGAGTCGTTAACACAGCCGTCCGAAAGGGCAACCTGGGCTTCAGTCCAATGTCATTACCAATTAGCTACATGACTGTGAGCAAGACGCTTACTTTCTCAGTGTCTCAGTTTCCATACCTATGAAGTGGCAATGATAATGATATCTGCCCTGGTCTCCCACAGAGCTGTTGTAAAGATGAAATTAGGAAGTGGAATATTCTCAGGTCTCCCAGTGCTGACCCAGTGTAAGGGTCATCATGGTCCCCCTTCCCCGGGGCTGCCCACTAGGGGTGGGGTGAGGCGGCAGGGGGTGGGAGGGGACGGGAACCCATCCTGCCAGCTCCCTCTTGCTGTGGCAGTCCTGAGAAGTCTCCTGGCAGGGTTGGTCTCATGAGGCTGATGGCTCTGCCGTGGGCTCAGAGGTTGCTCGGCTGTGACCGTGGGCCCGTCCCGCTGGGTCTGCACTCACCCGGGGTGTATGGAGCGCATGACACATAATGTTTATTAATATGCCTTGATGAGGGGCATTAATATCTCTTAATGACACCATCTGAGCCCGGCTTCCTTCTTTCTTTCACTCCTCGCTCCTTTCTCTTCCCCCCCACCCACAGACACACACACACACACACACACACACACACACGCGCGCACACACACACACACACACGCAGACAGAGAAAACGAAGGACAGGAGGGAGAGCTGTCGGGAAGGAAGGGCTCCAATGGGAGTCCCCTCATGGGGCAGACAGAGGATCCTGGATGAGGGAGGCAGGAGGCTGCTGGGGCTCTGCTGTCAGGTGGAAACTTGGCCAGAAACTGCTGGGCGATGGGAGCAAGGGAAGCAAAACAGTGGCAAGACTTTTCCAAAACTGGTGGGGAGGAAGGGGAGTGGCAGGGGCTGAGACAGGAGCCCAGGAGCCTCAGGAGCTGAGGAGGGGCTGGGTTCCTTCAAGGGAGCAGGGAGAGAAGATGAAGTCTGAAGGTCATTCGCAGGCTGGGTCTTGGCAGGGAGGTGGGGGGGGGCAGGGTGAGACAGAAGGGAAGAACAGTGACTCACACTTGTTCACACACACACTCACGCATACATGTGTTCACACACTCATAGCCCCCCACATGCATGCTCACATATACATGTTCGCACACGACCCTCACACTCACATACTTAGGCACATGTGCTCCCACATACCCTCACACACTCTCATAGATACATGTTCACAGCCACACACACGCTCGCATATAAACACAACATGCTGACACACACACATTCACACACATACGGCTGTCATGCTTCCTTATGCACATGCACCCACACACATGCACCCACACTCACACATGTCCACAGTCACATACACATGCTCACACACACACACATGCATACTCATACACATACACTCACATGCTCACACATGCAGGTTGCTGTGCAGCTCTCTGCACTTGTGCACTTATGCACATACACTCTCACACACACGCTGACATAAACACATGTTCACAGTCATGCACACACATGCATGCTTACATGCACACTCACGCATCTCACATATACACACTCACAAATACGATATGCTCATAAAATATGTGCTCATACATACATGTACTCACACACTGACATATATACTCACATATTCACACATACAGCACACTCACAAATGCATATTCACAGTCCTACAGATGCACAGTCATGTACATGTACACATACAATATACATGTACATAGTCACACACACATACTCACAAAGTACACACACACACACACACACACACACACTCCCTCTCCTAGGCCACCTGGCACTGGTGGGCATGTCAGGATGTCAGGGGCTGAGTATGATGGGAAGACCAGGGTGATGGGGCGTTTGGAAGGGGCCAGTGGTGAGGCTAAAGCCTGGACTGCAGGATTCGGACAAGCGGGTGTGGGAATCTCCAGGCCCCTGGCAGGAGACCAGGACAAAGAGATGGCTGATTAGGATTGTTGTTTGTGAGTAAGAACAGAGCTGTTGTGCTGCCCTGTGAGGGCCAATGGGGTGGGGAGGTAGGAAGGAAGGGGATCCCTAGCAGGAGAGGTGGTCAGCAGAGCAGGGAGCACCAACCCTGCCCCTCCCAGCACTCCAGCATCGAGCTGCAGGGTGGTCCACTCACCTCTCCGTGCCGTATAGAGGCAGAACAGTTGGGAAATGGGGGTAGTTAATCCCCCAAATAAACAGGGCTTGGGAAACTGCACCCTCCGGAGGGAGCAAGCTACATCCTCAGGCCTAGAGCCTATCTATGGTGGCTGCACCCCAGGAGGGAGGACAGGAGACACTGGCAAGGGCCAATAACCTGAGACGAGGACCCCAGGTCAGACCTTTGCTTCCCAGGGGCAGCTGGACCAGAGGGGGCCCAGCAGTCCCCTAGTGCCCACCTGGCCTGGAGAGGGTACCCCAGGGCTTATGGACGATTGGGGGCACTGGTGTTTGGACCACTCCGGGGTGGCTGCGAGAGCTTGATGGGGGCTCCCCTGGGTTCTGTGGGGTGGGGACCACCTTCACAATTGCCGGGAGGCTTCTCAGAGCACCTGGTTCAGCTTCTCCACTGGCTCCTCATTCCACTAGTCCTATCTCCTCTCTTTTTGCCTGAGAGGTTTCTCACCACTCCCAACCCTGTCTCAGGAAACTGCCAGCTGCCTCTGGGCCATTCTTCCCTCTCCACGTGCCGCCTAAGAGAAGCTGGTAGTCCTAGAGAAGCAGGCAATGGGGCTGGGGGGCTGCGGGCATGGAGTGTAGAGGGGGGCACCCAGCAGTCATGGGCCCTCTGTGGCCTCCTGGGGGAAGGCAGGTAGCAGTGGTGGGAGTCAGGCTCCTGGGCTCTGTTCTCTGCTTTCTCTTCCTCCTCTGCCCTACTTTAGGCTTCCAAACTCAGTTCTAGTGGGAAGATAAAGCATAATTCATAATTTGGGGCCTCCTCTCTCCTTCCTTGCCAGAGGGCCCAGGACTGGTAAGACCTTATGAAAAAGAAGAAAGAAGAAAGGAGTGAGGAGGGAAGGACAGAAGGAAGAAAGGAAGGAAAGAAAGAAAGGAGGGAGGGAGGGACGGACAGACTTTCTGGAAAAAAAAGCCTGGGGATCAGGATGCTGAGCAAGAAAAGATGCTGGCAAGACCTGGTGGTTCTGTGAAACCCTGTACTCATTAGAAAGTGTGACAATAAATAGAAATGCTAAGTCTCATTCAAATCACATCTTGCTCTTTCCACAGGGGCTGACAGTGAACTTAGCCTTGCTGCCCTAGCCCTTCACTACTCAGAACAGCAGCAGCATCACCCGGGGAATTTGTCAGAAATGCAGAATCTCGGGCGCCACCCTGGACACACGTGAATCAGAATCTTCCTTTTAACAAGAACCTGCAGTGATTCATACGTACATTAAAGTCTGAGAAGCGCTGCCTCAGAGTCCTGCTCTCAGACCTTTCTGCCCACTTTCCCTGGGGTCTCTGGACTGGTGGCAGCAATGGTGGGAACGAGCCCAGCTCTTGTCCCTGACAGGTCTCCTTCAGGCTTCGGAACCTTTGGAATCACCCTTCCCCGGCAGCACGGACTGGTCCTGAAGTGGCCCCAGCTCTCAAGTCTGACTATTTGGACTGGTCAGACTCCTGGGCGGTCAGAGGAGATGGGTGGACTGGAGGCGTTGGGGCTTGGCCAGGACTGAGAAGACACCAGGCACATCCTCTCTCCAGCACCCCCACCTGGAGTTGCAGAAACAGCCCCAGATCAGTGACTCTCAGTGTCACTTGCTGCTCTGGACATTTGAGTTTCTGGCGTTGGGCAGGGCAGTCCCTCCTGCTGGTGGAGGACCTGCGTGGGGGACCTGGGTGCAGTTTGATGGGCACTGGCAGGGGATGTTTGACACGCCCATGGTAGCTCCTTTTTCCCTGATCATGCTCCTCACTCCTGACCCTCTTTGGGGAACGTTTATTCCCCAGGTGTTCAGGGACCTCCAGGGAAGGAAGAGGCAAGAGAGCATTGTTCTTCCCTGTAGCCTGTAGACCAGAGGGGGGTTGCGTGAGGCTCCCCAGGTGTGTGGGTCAGGGTCTGATTTAGGGCCCTGGTCCTAGTAGGAGGCCTGCCACTAAGTGACTTCCTCAGGTTTCCCCCCTCTGAGATGCCCAAGTAAAGCCGTCATCCCTGGCAAGCTGCCAGTCTGCCCTCTCATTCGTTGGCCATGCCAGGGCCTGTGTGGTGGGCCTTTGCACCCCTGCCTGTCTGTGTCAGGCCAGGCTCCTTTTTCTGGGCCAAGGGAAATGTGAATGTGACCTGCTGGAGGTCTGCCAGGACTGGGGCTTGCTCTCTCATTCTGTTGTGTCACCTTTTACAGTGCCCGGCAGGCAAATGCCAATCTGGGGAGCTTGGCAATTACGATGCAAAAACAACCGAGACTGAACTCTGTAAACACCCTGGCCTCACAGTTGCTCTGCCTCTGGAATGCTTGGGGACTGACATAACCCTGGGGAAGAGAAAGGAGATCTACAGCCCTCTCTGGCAAGGCCAGCGGAGCCCGGGTCACTAGGCTGTCCCTTTAGGGGTGGTCATCTATTGGGGGGCCTCTCAGCTGAGCCCCGTGGGCTGATAGGAAGGCAGGTGGAGAGCTAGGCTTGGGGCAGTTGCCGTGCTTGGCTTCCTGCCCTATGGGGATTGTCATCAGTCTCCAAGTGTGTTGAAATGAGTCTTTGCACAAGCTTGAGGAGGGCCCAGCAGTTCCAGGTGACAGTGCCCAGGGCCATGAGGAGATGGGAGGAAAGGGGATGGGGTGACAACAGGGAAGAATCCCAAAGAGGGTCAAGGGGCCTCCACAGCTGCTGACTCCCCAAGCTTCTGGATCTGGGGCTTGGTCTGCCTATCCCTGAACCATGTGGCTGGACCTCAGAGGCCTTCCACCCCAGGAGTCTGCGGTTCTAGGATGCCAGGCTGATCCCAAGGCTAGGCCACAGGGAGCCGAGACAAACTTCTCCCCAGAACTTTTTATTGTGAGCAGTCAATTGCCCTGGCATCTAAGGCTGCAGTGCACAAGCAAGGGGTCTTTAATGAACGCAAATGACAGCTGATTAATCTGCCTCCTCTCTGTGGGGTCTGGCCACGCTCCATTCGGCCTCCATGGCCTGCACCAGCAGGGTGGGCTCCAGCCTATTACCACTGCGCTTGCAGCCCTAATGGGGAAGAGGGGCAAGCCTCCCAGCCTGCAGTCCTGTCATGCATGAAGGGCTGACCCCTGCAGGAGTGGGTTTGGCCCCGCCACTCTCTCTCTGGGTGCTCCCCTACAGGAAGGGGGCAGCCCGCAAGGAAAGATGCAAGCAGGTGCTCAGTGGGATTTGTGCAAAGGGGTTACATTTGGGAGGTAAGTGGGGGCACTGTCTAGACAACGGCAGATGGTTTGTTTATGTTACTTGCCGACTGTGGCCTCAAGAAAGCAGCAGGTTTCTCAGATCCTTCGCACTGTGGGAAAAGGCAGAGGGGGAAGGATGGGGGCCACAGAGAATCCCTCTTTCTCTGCCAGGTCACCTGCCCTGGCTCCTGGCTGATATCAATGAAGTCCACATTTACTGTTGTGCTAGGTGCCAACTGCGGTGCAGGTGTGCGGGTGGTTTACAGTCTGACAGTAACACAATGAAGGGGTAGTTACAGATGTGATGCATGCTAGCAAGAGGATTTACAGAGGGCAGGGAGGGCTTCCTGGAAGAAGCAGAAAGACTCCCCACCTGATAGTGGTGCTTGGCGGGGGGAGGGGCGGGAGAACTGTGCACTGGGATGGAGAGGCCCCTATTTCCAGACTCTAGCTACTGGGCGTGGGCTCTTTCAGGGCCTGTATCACCTCCTTGAGTTGAGGGAGGAGTAGGAGAGGGAGTGAGTTAGGACTGGAATGGAGGCTACTGACCTTCTCCTGGGCAGGACCCCTGGCTGAGAAGCAGAAGCAGAGGTCCCTTCTAGGGGAGAAACCCCTCGGTTTCTACTGCAATAAAGAAGGGGCCCCAAGCTCTCTCCTGCCACAGCCTCTAATGATGGGGTTGGGGTGTAATGAACATCTGTGTACTCATAAAACAGCCTAATGACCGCCCTCATTTCATGGACCCCTTTCATCTTCACCCGTTCCCAAACCAGAAGGGACCATCCTGAGGGCTGAGACCCAGAGCCTGGTGGCAGCCACAGACCCCAGCTGTTCGGGGTGGGGGCCAGTTGGTTCCTGAGCCCCTCGGGGGCTGCCTTTTCCTCTTCCATCCCTTATCTGTTTGAAACAGCTGCGAGAATTTAGGTCGATGGCTGACCAACCTTAGGAAGTGGGCAGGGGTTGGGGAGGGAGGAAGCATGTTCGCCCTGATTCTTAAGAACGGTGGTGTCGACACCTGTAACACGTGGCGCAAGGAAAGAGCGTCTAGCACCCGCTGCCTGCACCACGCCCCCTTCTGCCCAGGTACTGATAGGAGCTCACAGAATCATCCAACACCTGACAAGAGCTAGACTTGTGCAGGGAGGGGTTCAGCCTGCTGAATCACCAGCAACACCTGTGTTTTGCTTGGGAGGTCTCCCGCTCAGGGACTAGCCAAGCCTGACCCTGTTTGGCTTCCTGGAGCTTGATGAGATCACAGCCCCGGGTGTTGTGGCTGCAGGCCAGTGTGACCTGCTATGCAGGGAGTATTTTTAAAGAGATACTTGCCCCTGTGTTCCCAGCATTAGCTCCATGAAGAGACTCAAGTTTTTCCGAGCCCCACACCTCTCCCAAATCTGATTGTAGAAATTGGTCAGGGGAACATGAGATCACTTGGGATGAAATGGGAAGTGGAAATACACAATCCAGCAGTCCACTTGCCATGGACAAGCCCCTCCGGGGGGGTGGGGGCCGGGGTGGGGAGGAGTCAAGGGATCCGGGACTGGTAGCATTAGAGGGAGGTGGGATGGGCAGTCCCCAAGGATGGAGACAGTCCACTTTGCCTTCCCCAGAGCTATGGAACTGTCTAATCGTGGTCTTCTGCTCAGAGCCTGCAGAGAAGCCACGGGCCACCATGACAGGGTCTGCCACTGGCAAGAAACTCACGAGTGAGTCAGCCTGCAGCCTCAGTGTTCCCATCCAGGCGCTGGCCCAGCCCTGCCTCCAGGCCATTTGCAGATAATTGAGGTCACTGGAGGGCAGAGACTCCCAAGAATGCAGGTTCCTGTGCCCCTCGCCAATACCCTATTTTCACGTCCCCTCCCTTTGGACACAATTGCCCCTTTTCTTTTTTTTTTTTTTAATTTTTTTTTTTCAACGTTTATTTATTTTTGGGACAGAGAGAGACAGAGCATGAATGGGGGAGGGGCAGAGAGAGAGGGAGACACAGAATCGGAAACAGGCTCCAGGCTCTGAGCCATCAGCCCAGAGCCCGACGCGGGGCTCGAACTCACGGACCGCGAGATCGTGACCTGGCTGAAGTCGGACGCTTAACCGACTGCGCCACCCAGGCGCCCCTGCCCCTTTTCAATGTAGGGCAGAAAAAGCACTGCTCCCAGGTCACACTTAGCCTCTCAGCTGGGGGCACCAGACTAGAAAAGGAACATACAGAAGCACAAGTCTTAAGTCTTTGCTCTGGGAGAGCAGGGAGCTGGCAGCTAAGGTAAGTCACTGGGAGGTGGTGTCATGGTTGGTAAAGCAACCACCACCATCCTGGACGTGTGTCAGGCACCTTTGTGCCACTGTATCATCTAATCTTCCTTTTACAAGGAGGCAGAAAGGGCAGAGAGTATCACCTCCCCCCCCCCCCCCCCCCCAATCTGCAGGTGGGGAACGCAAGCCCTTGAGAGGTTAAGTGACTTGCCTGAGATTACAGTCCCAATCGGCGGCATATCTGGGAATGCAACCCAGGTGTCCTGGCCCGTGCTCCAAACCTCCTGACTCATAGCCCAGTGTTCTTTTGCCTACACCTCATAACAAGGGGGCTGTGTTAAGGAAATCAGTTCTGAAGAGATGACTTGTGTCCCCTTTGCTGGAATCTTCTCGGGTGACCCTGGATGTGCTTAAATTTGGCTGTAAGACCAGTTTAGATCTCCCCAAGTCTCTCCCGAATCGCATCCAGGCCTGGAGGCAGGAAGCTCTTCTGACAGGGACAGGCTACTTCTCCAGCAGCCTCCTGACTTAGGGACCCCAAGGGCCATTGAGAGGGGGTGTGGGCTATAACGAGGCATTGAAAACTCCCTCTGGGGAAGTAGGACCTGGAGGGATGGGGGTGGCCAGGTGACTCAGGGAGGGCCCGAGGCTCAAGCTAGAGGCTTTTCCCATCTGAGGCTGGGGGCTCTTCTCAGGGAGAGTTGAGGTTCCTTATGAGCTTGGCTCATGTGGTTTCTCAGTGTCAGAGGCCCTCCACAGATTCTCTTTTCAGTCCAGTTCATACTTCTCTGTGTCTGTGAAGCCTTCTTCGACTGCCTTTCCCCTAGGGCTTCCTCCCTCACACTGTGCTTGGCTCTGTCGTGCTGCATGGCGTGGACTCCTCAGCCTAATCTGCAGCTGCTGGCTCTTCTGCCTCTCCCCTGGCCCTGAGCTCCTCCAGGGGCTCTTGTTCTGTACATCCTCTCCTGCTCTTGTGGCAGGGGGAGGATGCGGGTAAGTCCCTGGGGCAGTGGAGGAGGAGGGACTGACACACAAGTGCCTGCCTGGTCCTTGTGCTCCACACCTATCAGTGCGCTAGATCAGCCCGATGGCCCTGCTAAGCAGGCAACTGAGGCTGGGGGAGCGCAGCCACCTGTCCTGGTCATTAGGTGGCACAATGGGAAGTAAACCCAGGCATTTCTGATTTCAGACATGATACTCTTTGCCTGGTTCAATTCCCTCTCTCAAATGTTCGCTTAGAAGAATGTGTGAGAAAGTGACAAAATGGATTATGCATCTATGGAATTGAATCAAGGTATTGTCTCCTGGTTTGAAAAACGCACCCAGCTTGTGGCATGAGAAGCATTTTTATTTCACTAGATTCTCCATCCCTTCCTTCCTCCTTCCCTTCCTTTCCCCTTCCTTCCTTCCTTCCTTCCTTCCTTCCTTCCTTCCTTCCTTCCTGGAAACATTTTTGCTGCAGTGAGCTGTAAAAGGGCCCCAGGGCATGCCCTTCCGGTGCAAGGGGTAGGAACATTTCTCTGCCAGTCCAGTTGCCCAGGGGTGCAAACCACCCTGGGGATGGAGAGAGTCCTGGGTGCAAGAGGTGCTCCGTTTGGGGACAGGTTGGGCTCTTTAGGTCTGGAAAGCTATCAGACGCCCTATTTATGCCCCCTGGTTGTGCAGTCTGTGACTCTGTTTTCTGGCTCTTCTGGAGTAGAATGGGGAGAATATGTCAGTCGTCCAGGACTAGAACAGTTGGTCAGACCCCAGCCACAGGGACAGACACAGGATTTCCCTTTCCTTCCTGCCCCTCCTCTTTTACGCCAGCCTCCCCCTCCTCTGTTCTCTCTCCTCTCTCCAGCATCTTTCTCTTGAGTCCTCTGTTCTGCCCTCTTCTCCCTCCTCCTCTCCTTCCTTCCAACGGGACCTCAGCCCTCCACCAGGAAACAGATTTCTTCAGACCATCTGGTCCTGCAGTCTGCCTTGCCTGATCAGCACAGTCCACCCAATACAATATTCTGCGGTGATGGAAATGTTCTAGATCTGCACTGTTCTACATAGTAGCTCTAGCCACATGTGGCTCTTGAACGCTTCAAAGGTAGCTACTGCTGTAAAGAAACTGAATTTTTAAGCACTTTATTAAATTTAATTAATTTTAAATAGGTACATGTGGCTAGTGAACTAGACATCAGAGCTCTAAGTGACACCAAGTGCTCGACTCTGGGGAGGTCCCTGGGGGCACCCCCACCTTTGTCCAGGCCATGTCCCATCCCCTAAGTGCCTTTGTGTGGACCTAGCTTCTCTCCCATGCTCAGCTTCCTGACCAGTAAGAGGCCACAGAGGCCTGGGTTCTGGGCTTGGAGTTGGATAAACATGGATACTGGATCTGTGAGCCTAGTAGCCTCTTCTGTAAAATAATGAGGATAATTTCTTGAGGAAGGTGCCCAAACCTCAAGGTTTCTTTCCAGCTCTGAGTTCCATGCTTCTTTTGGGCAGGAGTCTGCTATCATCAATCTGGGTGAGTCAGTATGAGCAGCAGGGCAGGTGGTGTGTGTGTGTGTACACACATACATGTGTGTGCACCTATGCACATGCACACATGCATACATATACAGATGTGCACATGTGGCGGAGGGGGCTATGAGGGGCAGCAGTGGTACTCTGGAGACCCCGCTTATCAGTCTGACCCTGTCTGATTGAATGGCCTGTGACTAGAAAAGGGGTTAAAAGCTCTGTAATTAGGGGAAGTTTGCAGCCTGACTCCACTCCTGGCAGGCGTTTGCCTGTTCCCTGGCCCAGGTTGCTCTGATGATGCCCCAGACTTCCTCTTCTGCCATAAATGTCTCCCGGAAAGTCTTCCCACAGAGGCCCCAGGGGCTTTCTCAGGGAATGAGTGTGTGTGCACACAGCCACTGTGGAGCAGGAGCCCCAGGCCACATGCACGCTCTCCCACAGCGATGTTGGCCCTGGCATTGGAGGGGATGTCTGTCCCAGCTTGGGTGGAGAAAGGAGGAGGGGCTTCACCTGGACCCAGGCCCTGGCTTAGGCAATGCTTAGATTCTTAGTCAACTTGAATGCCTTGGACTCTCTCTCTCTCTCTCTCTCTCTCTCTCTCACACACACACACACACACATACACACACACACGTGCATACACTGAGTAGGGAGGTATGTAGAAGGAAGATAAATCAGCCTTTGCTGCTTTGCCCTCCTTCCAAGCTTCTGCTACAGCAGATCTCCCCACATCTGGAAAGAAGGAAAGGATTCCTCGAGAGAGGGCTGTTCTCAGGCTCCTTGCGTGTGATGGAGGCTCCAAGCCTATCGCTGAGGTCAGAGGGACCACAGAGAGGAGACCTCTGAGGGCAGGGGAGAGAAGCCCACCAGCTAGTATATGATGGGGTGTGACCACAGTGTAAAGAGAAGAGGATGCCTTCTCTTTTGCTTCAGAAGGTATCTAAGCCTCGGGGATCTCAGGTCACAGGACCCGCCTTGTAGAGAGTTGCATCAGAGCGAAACTGCATGCTGGATGCCTTGGGGGAGAGGGCACTGAGGGCTTGTGATGTAAACCTTCCAACCTTTAGGAACTTGGGGTCAAATCCTTGGTCTCCGCCAGCTCTCCCCTCTCTGACCTTTCATTTGCACTAAATGGCACACAGAAGGAGGTGGTCGCTAGGGGTGAGTGAAGAAATGGGGGGGTTGAATCAGAGGTCACCAGACTTTAATCAGCCCTGAGTCAGAGAGACAGGTGGGAACAACATCAGGTAGTCTCGGGGTTCCCCAGAAGCAAGAGCTTCCTGGGAAAAGAGAACCCTCCCTGACTGGGCAGCTATGAAGCTCTAACTGCAGGCCAGGCCTTTCTTTGCCATCACTTACACTACAGGAGAACAGAGAGGCCACTACAAGAGAATGATTCAGAAGCAGACCTGCCTGGAGCCAGGAAACTGGATCAGATGACCCAGTGGGTCCCTTCTAACTCTGTAATTCCACACACAGGACTCACTACATCAGTGCCTCTTGGCTCTGTAGACCTTCCTTGGTCCACTGAGAGTTTGGGGTGGGGTGCTATTGTGGGGGTTGGGGATATGTCAATCTGGGGTCAGGGAACTGAGAAAGGTGTGGGTACAGAGGGCAGATACCACGGAGTCCTGCTGGAATTTCTGAATTTGCTCCAGTGTTTTTGCTTCCCGGAAATAGGAAAAGAGAGTGAGGATGGTTAGAAAGATCTGAAAACTGCTTTTTGGTTATGCATGGTTTTGGCAAGAAAGCTGTGGGGTGTGTTCCTCCTTTATCATAGCTGGCAGCCCAGATTTCCCACGATACGATGAGGTCTGGCTGGTTGGTACCTCCCCCACACGTCTCCCCACACATGGGTCTCTGTGTAGCTCTTCTTGGTTTAGGTCTGTGGGCAAGAGGCCCCCTCTGTGTAATGTCTGTCCTCGAAGCACAGCTGCCTTCCCTAGGCTCATGACCTTCACCTACCCCCCAGCACTGAAAGCCATGCCTGCCCCAGCCCCTGCCTCTGTCCATCTCCTCCTCCCTGGACAGGTGAGTCACCATCCAGGGCAGGGCCACCAAACACAGTATATGGATTAACTCTCTGAGATGGTCCCCATTTGCCTCTCTGTCTGAACACTGCCGCTCCTTCCCTTTCTTTGAGCAGATTCCCCATATAGGTGGGTAGCCTCAGGTAGCTGTGGAAGCACAGATGAGCCAAGGGTGAGTTCTAAAGGGAGTCCTTCTAAAGGGAAATCCTTCAGTGAGGTCCCCTCCACCCCCGCCCTCTGCATTTCACTGAGGAACCAACTCAGGGCCCTTGTAGGCAGCATGGGTCTGGGAACATAGTTCTCCTGATTCCCAGAGTGAGATGATTTATAACAAATTAATTATTTCATTTTCCCAGGGGCTTGGAGGTACATGGGGCCAGAATTTGGAAAAATGTATCTGGGCAGAATTTTCTCTTCTAAAATCCAGGTAAATGGTTGTGGGCACATGGCTGGTGTTTAATAAATGCTTGTTGATTGGCCTGTGTCTCTGGGTGACTCCTCCCTCACCTTCTGCAGGAAGGAGGGGTATACCTTGCAGGAGCTTGGTTTGCCCTTCATTGTTTGCATCCTCTAGATTTCCACTCCTGCTGGGCAATCAGGAAGGGTGCAAGATGACCCATCCTCCCCACCCCCAGTTGCCACCACCAGGGTCACACTTTGCTCTCTCTTAGCTTCCCTCAGGGCTAAGACCTGAGTAAAGGAGGCAGTCTGTACAGTGGCAGCCACTCTGACTGTTAGAGAAATAAACAAGATGGTATTGTGCCAAGGGGAGAGAGGTTACATCAAAAATATCTCGGAAAGGAAGAAAGCCAAACTTTTATATGAGATGCATGGATAGGGGGAGAGAGCGGGGAAAAAAAACCTGGGTAATTAAGTTAATAGGTTTCTTAAAGAATGCCCTTGTGAATGATGTTCAACACATTCAAGTGTTGACAAGAAGGTATTGAACTTGACACCCACGCAGCGGGCAGAAGCATGCTCTCAACTGCAACACACCTTCTTTGTCTGAAACTTGTAGTAAAACTCAGTGCTGGGTTGTGAAATCTGTCCCAGGGAATCCGTGCTGCAGGGGCTGCCGGGGTCAAGCCTCCTGCTCCTAGATAGGCTTCAGGTAGGCCAGGGTGGCCACCCTGAACTCAGATCCCAAGATTAGGAGGGCAAAGGCTGGGGTCCCCAATTCAGAAACCTATAGACACTATTATGCTGTGTGAGACCTGGGGATCTCTGAGGACCTCCAGACAATTTGCAACTCCTGGGAGGTGGTCAGAATGAGGCCCTGTCCCTTCCCTCCAAGCCCTAGCTGCGTTGAGGAACTTTGGGTCTGAAACCCAGGAACATCTGTACAATCTTAGGGCTTCCCTATCATGATGAACTAATGGAAGGATCCAGGTGAATATGGCTTTTTACCTTTCTCTTAAATCTATAGTAGGGAGAGAGGCCCCAAATAATTAGTGGGCTGCTGGAAAGGCGGCTTGCCTTAGAGAAGTGGTGTGTGTGTGTGTGTGTGTGTGTGTGTGTGTGTGTGTGTGTGTATTTGTATTTGAAACCACAGGAGCCTAAATTACCATTCTTTAAAAAAATTTTTTTTTTCAACGTTTATTTTTGGGACAGAGAGAGACAGAGCATGAACGGGGGGAGGGGCAGAGAGAGAGGGAGACACAGAATCGGAAACAGGCTCCAGGCTCTGAGCCATCAGCCCAGAGCCCGATGCGGGGCTCGAACTCACAGACCGCGAGATCGTGACCTGGCTGAAGTCGGACGCTTAACCGACTGCGCCACCCAGGCGCCCCTAAATTACCATTCTTAAAACAAAGGAGTGCCTCCTTTGGGCTAGAGCTTGCCTCAAAGGCCCCAGAGAAGCAGGGGGGCTCTTGGCCTCTTGGCCTGCTCTGGCTTAGTGGCTTAGCAGCCTGCCTTCCTTCCTAGCCGCCATCCATCATTAGCCATTTACTCATCCATCTTCTCTTTCTGCTACGCAGGCTCAGACTTATTAAGTGATCAGAGTTTTCAGGCTGGGACCTGAATCTCAGGGACTCTATCACAGTTACGGTGGCTCAATTTGTAAAGTGAAAAAGCGGTGACATGGAGGTCTTTGTGAAAGAAATTTTCTTTTCTAGACACTTAGCAAAACAGTTTCAAAAGCAAGTAACCTACGTTTATGGTTGTCTGGTCACCCTGAAGCAGCTCATCTTAAGGGAACAACAACAAAAAAAAGCAGAATCAACACCCATGGCTCATGGGTTTCCAGCCTGGCAGAAAGACCGGCACTGCCCCTCACCTAAAGTCATATACAGGATCTATGTATGTCTGCAGATGTGGTGGGAAGAGTGGGTGAATTGGAATTTCCTCTTATTTAAAAATGGCGGTCAAGGAAGGCAATCGCCTCTTAAAACTGGAGAGGCTGGGTGAGTTCTGTGCTCTTCTGCTTGGCACCAGCCCTTGTTCTGGGGCTCATTTCTGCCTGAAGAAGTCAGTTTCCACCCAGGCAATCCCACTGTTCAGGAGACGTAGGATTCTGGAGTTTGTATATACTCCTTTGACATTGCTGTTTTGAGGAAAAGGGAGCAATTTATCAGATTTCTGCCTAATTCCCAGTGCACCAGGACCCAGTATTCAGGGAAAGGCTCTGGGTTCAGTAGGAGATACCTGTTAGTTTACACTGAAATTTCCCATTCTTCCAATATTTTCCATCCCCATTCTCCATCATGTAGATATATCACTGCTATGTCTCTCCTTTCCTGATTGCCAATCTGAGTTTCCTATGAGCAAACTGTAAAGGGTTAATCAGATTCCTCACCTGCCTGTTTGATGCAGGCCTGTGGTCAGGGAGTAGCTTAGCAGCTCAGTTCAGCACACTCTTATCAAGTCACTACCATGCACAGATCCAGGCTGGGAGCCACAGGACTACAGTTCCTGCTGTTAAGGAGTGTTCAGGAGTGCCTGGCTGGCTCAGTTGGTTAAGTGTCCGACTCTTGATTTTGGCTCAGGTCATGACCTCAGGGTCCTGAGGTCAAGCCCTGCATTGGGTTCCCGCAGTAGGCATGGACCCGCTTGAGAGTCACCTTCTCCTCTGCCCCTCCCCCACTTGCATGTACATGCTCTCTCTTAAAAAAAAAAAAAAAAAGAAAGAAAAAAGTAGTGTTCAGCCCATGGGAGCCCCAGAGCTACCTGCACTATCACTATAGTCCCAGAGAAAGACACACCCTTCTCAGGGGGCAGGAGGGAGTTGTGAGCATCCCAGAAACGGAGAAGTCACTTCTTCCAGCGATTTCCCATTTCCTCCCACCTCCCAGCAAAGAAGGGGGGTGGGGTGGGGCGCCACAAGGACTTCTATAAGGAGTCAGTGACTCGAGAGCATTGGGATGGACTTTTAGCTGGGACATCCTCTTGCATCAAACTCTTTTTGAAAATAATTTTTTCTTCCTTTGGAGATACCTGGCCAGAGTGAAGCAGACTTCTTAGTTTTGACAAAATAATGACATGAGATCAGTGATGTCGGTGTGTTTAACATGGACAAACAGTGCTGGGCGAACTTGAGAGCCAGACAGCTCCCGCAGCTGCCAAGAGGCTGAGGTTAAACTCCAAGGCAGAGCCCTCCAGAGTGATCACCTTGCTGAAGCCCTTCCTAGGGCACCATTCTTTGTGGAGGAGGGCGGAGGGTGGGCGCCAGGGTCCTGGGCTATGGGCTCTGCTGTGCTGGCGGGCGGCCTGGCCTCCACACTGGCTTTCGGACCAGACTTCCCCACCCCAGCGTGGGAGGTGTGAGGGGCTGGAGCTGGGAGGCAGGAAGTGAGCACAGATGGGCTGCCCAGACAGCTGTGTGGGGAACAGAGCACATCTGTCCAGGGTGAGTCTGGTGGCGGCCCTCCCCACAACCTCTAATGCCACATCTACCTATTCATTGATAGGGTATAGGCTGGGTTTGGGTCTCAAATGGGGAAAATGATGGGCAAGGACAGTCTAAAGACAGAGGCTAGGGGTGGCTGAGGAGGTATGTTCACATGGAAAAAAGAATGTCTCTGAACTCTGGGGAAGAGGAGGGACAAACGGCAAAGTGAAAA
Organism: Herpailurus yagouaroundi; assembly: GCF_014898765.1. NCBI lineage: Eukaryota > Metazoa > Chordata > Mammalia > Carnivora > Felidae > Herpailurus > Herpailurus yagouaroundi. Next base: position 35,046,829 of record NW_024412412.1, on the reverse strand, counting down.
ATGAAAGCAAATGGGTCAATTTGCATCTGCTCAGGATGGGCTTCTGGCTTTGCAGTGGCTCCTGAGTGCCCAGGGTCTGGTGCTTTCTCCTCCGTGCAGCTGCCCCCACCTCTCACCTCCCCACTCCAGATAGTCCTCCCTCCTTGCTGCTCCCCCAGTGTCCTCCATTGTAGTGACTCAAGTCCCTGTGGTAGCTGCTCCCTTTTCTTGCCTACCCGGCTGCAGATAGACTAAGAGCAGAGGCCCTATCTCTTTCATCATGGAATCCTCTTGGAGTAGATACTCTGCAGAAGTTTGTTGAATGAGTGAACGATTTTGTAGCCTAAACCGACATGAGGTTTCCTTATTTAATCCCTTAATTTTCTCTAATTGGCTTCAAATATTGCTGGGAAAGCTTATCCCAAGTAGACACCCACAGAGATCTTTGGGAGATAGAAGCTGGATCAGACTTCTCATCGGGAATTTGCCTGTAGGCCTGAGGGTAGTTTACCCTTTTAGCTCTTTTCTTGGGAGGAGAGGAAAGCCTTTCTGAGCAGAGGGGAAAGGCTCATTGTTCTAGAAACTGTACAGACTGACTTGGCATCATGGTTGTTTGCACGTGCTCCTTGGGGAAGCTGCTTCTCCCTCTGTGCAAAGCTGTGAGCTGCCTGATATCAGCCAGAGAGGCAGGAATTATGTAGGGGTCACTCAGACCTCTCCAGATAGGGAAGGCTGGTAGTTTCCCCACATCTGTGCCCCCCATCATCTTTTTCTGTCTGGTTTTTATAGGGTAATGAAAGGAGATGGGCGTTTGAGTCCCAGCTCTGCTTTGTGGCTCTGGGTGAGTCATTTATCCTCTCTGGGCCTCAGTGTTCTCATCTGAACCATGGGAAGGCTGGACTAGATGATCTCTTGGATCTCTTACAGCTCCTAATTGTAGGATGATGAGTAGGGAATGTGGCCCTTGGTGTTATCACTGTCCCCCAAGAGCCTGGGCTGGGGACTTTCCCTTGACTTAGAGTTGGGAGAGGGAGGAGGGGCCCCAAAGCCCCTGGTTCCACTCACTGGCTCCTGTGTTTGCCCCTTTGCTGCAATGGGTGACTCTTCCTGGATGAATTAGTCGAGTTCTGCTTGGAGTCAGAAGGTCTGCACGAATGATTCTTAAATGTTTCTCAAGCTTCTACTCCTGTTTTCTATTCTCTAGTGACTGTAACAGGAGCGTTGATTGGGAGGGAGGAAGAAGTGAAGGCCCAGGGACTTGGGGCCAAAATGGGACTCATATGTTTTTCTCTAACAGTAGCTTCATCATTGTCATCTTCCTCCTCCTCGTCATCATTGTCACTATCACCTATTATTAATATCGTTAAACATTTATTGTTCTTCATTCAGCTGTGTGCAGTGCATGAGTAAATCAGTGAGAAAATCTGGCTGCTAGAAACCTGCACCGTTCTGGGTGTCTCTCAGGTCAAGGCTGGTTTCTCCAAACCTTACCTAGAGATTAATCTGACCCTCAGCAGGCAATGGGGACACTTGCTTAGTGTTCTTCTTTGTGCAAGTGCCCTCCTCCGTGGAGGAAAGGCATTCTCATTCCAAGCTGCTTCTGCTGCTGCACACATGTGTCCTATTCATCTTTTAGCCCCTACAGTGCCTTCAACAGGGCCACAACAAGAGGTGCTCCCTAAATGCTTATTGATCATAATTATCACTGTGATGTCTTATGATAAATTCAGTAGGGAAGTGGGCTTTAGTGCTCAGAGAGCCACCGAGCTGCCATAAGCTGGGAAACATATGTAACTCTTTGCTGGGGCATTTTCCCTGCTAACGCCCAAAGTCCTAGGGTTGCAAGACTAGCGTGGGATTGTTTTGGAGGCAGGGAGGCAAAGACTCAGACAGGAGGTGAACAGCTGGCGCCTCCTTCTGGCTCTGTGGGGCTGGAGCAGGACTGGGGAGGGCTTGTGAGCCAACCCTAGCCCCTAGGCTCCCAGAAAGGGACCCTCCCTGCCTTAGGCCCTTCACCCGAGAGAGCTCAGCTCAGGAGAGCCAATGGAGGGTGAGGGAGGATGTTATGTAACCAATTTACCTCCTTGTCAAAACTGGTGACTAATTCAGACTGTCTTGGCCAGATTGGCTCAGCAGCTTTGCTGTGAGCCGCATGAGGCCTCGGCCAGTTTGTGGCTGGTTCTCACACCCTCTGCTGGATGGAGCTCAGCTTCCTCACTGGCTTTGGTCCCACCAACCTCGACCACTGCCCCAACGCTACTCCTTCCCACGCAGACCTTCTCCGTGTGAGTCCACTGCCCCCACTTTCATGTCCCTTCCTGCCTTGCAAAAACAGGATAGGAAGAGAGTTCATTTACGTCTGTCCCAAGAACCATTTGCCCGGAGGCTCACTGAAGCCCTTTATTTTGTACCCGGTGAGAGATAAGGGGGTTAGGGCCTGCTGACCTTGGACAGCTGGCCAGGCTGGGAATTTTGGCTTGCGGAGGTTGACCCTGTAGGTTCAGAACTCAGGGGCCTTTCTCTACCACTCTCCAAGGGGAGAGGGCTCCAGGGCACATCTGGCTTCACCCAGTCCCCTGGCCTTGGGGCCTTGGCCCTGCAAGTTGCAGTCTGCTAGGGGATGCTGGGAGAGACCTGTGCTCACTGCCTGAGCTCTCACTTTCCTTTGTCCAAAGGGGGTAGTACTTGGGAAGCTCAGCCCATCCCTGCTATGGAAAGCTGTCCTGAGGGTACCTGGGTGGAGGGACTCTACACTTATTTGGAGACAGTTTATGGAGACATGAAGAGGTGTCCTGACAAAAGGTCCAGAGCATTAATAATAATCATTGCCAGGGATTATTTTATATACTCCTCAAACAATCCTCTGTGGCTGGGATTATCCCCATTTTATCAGTGAGGAAACTGAGGCCAAAAGTGACAAGGAGGTGTGTCAAAGCTGGTAAGTGGCTGAGCTGGGCTTTGAACTCACATCTCAGTGACCAGGAAGCCCTGGCTGGTTCTGACACATTGCCTTCCCATGGCGTTCCTGGGACTCGTTCCTGAGGCCTTGAAATGCTTACACATCTCAGCAACTTCATGGCAACTGCCCAAGCCGCCCCAGAAAATAATACTACCTTGTACTCATGCTGCTTCCTTCCACTAAGTAGCACACAGACATGATCTCATTCACTCTCACAGAGTCCCATGTGGGCTAAGGAGGGGGTGGGGACTGTTGACTCCACTTCCTGGGGAGGAAAGGGAGGCACAGAGAGGGATGCTGGCCTGCCCTAGGTCACACAGCCAGCTGGTGGGGCAGCTGGGCCTGGAAACCAGGCACTCTTGCCCTCTTGGACAGTTATTTGGCTTGATGGATGAGATACAGCAGTTGGGGTGCTCTTCTTGAGGGGTGACTCAGTGGCTGAAATAGCTCCAAGATAGTCGAGCTTGCATTGAGAAAAGATATCTGAGATGCATATCAATTCAATCTGTATGAGGGAGGGAGGCGGCTGGGGCTGATGGTTGCTCCCCTTGTGGCCAGGTTCCTGCAGCCCCACATGGCCTCTCTGCACCCCAGCTTCCCTTCCCAGATGCCCTGGGGCTTGGAGGCAGCCATGGCGTGAGGAAAAGAACACTGGCCTGGAGGTTATGAGGCCAGGGGAGAGGATTCACCAGAGGCCCCTAAATTAGTCATTTCATCACTCAGCTTTTCCAATTTTCACACAAAATATGAATAACTTCATGAAATAGACGCTGTGTATGAAATGTTTCACCATAAATTATAAAGCCTGCACAGAGAGAAACTACTGGTGCTCCCTGTAGCTCTACTTCATTTCAGTAAGCACCTTTTAAAAAATGGTTCTGAAGCGGTGGGTCACACAGCGGGACCGTCCTGCTCAAATGACTAACTAAATGACTGTGGCTTTCTCACTTGGTATCCCTAGTCTCTGGTGTCTACTGAGTCGAATGTTGCCCGAGCGGCCTGGTGGGCTCTAGTGCGGGGTCGGCAAACTTTCTGCCAAGGCCCAGGGAGTGGGGATTTGAGGCTTTGCCGGTTTGGGTCACATGTTCTTTCTTTACTTATAACTCTTTAAAAATGTAAGAGCCATTCTTAGCCCACAGGTCCTACAAAAAGAGGCCGATCTGGCCTGTAGGCTGTAGTCCGCTGCCCCTAATCTAGCGGTAGAGGTGGGTGGAGGGGAGTTTGGAAATAGAAAAGCCTAGAACCCATTTAGCTATAGGCCTTTGGACCAGTCATTCAGCCTCCTCAGACTTAGTTTATTGCCTGCCTGTGGCTGTAATAGTGACTGTTTCAGAGGGCTGTGGTGAGGGCCCCGTCCATGCACCTGCTAGATGGGAGCTGACAGCACTGTTACATCAGTGAGAGAGGGAAGGAACATACAGCTCAAGCTGGCTTGCCCTGTCCTTGGTGTGGTAGGGGGACAGAATTCTCCTAGGGTCTGGGATGTTTTACAGGGTGTACGAGGCCTGGTCTCAGAGGAAGTGGCCCGGGGTTCTGCTGAGGGGCAGGAGAGGACCTGGGAGTCTGCCGGGCTACAGGGGACCCCACAAAGACCGAGCGAGGTCCAGGGAGGCCCAGAGTTTCACTGAGAGAACTCTGGGGACTACCTGGTCCTCCGGAGCCCAGGCTTCTTGTCAAGTAAAACAGCAGCTCTGAAACAAGCGTGGACCTGATCAAGCTCTTTTCATTAACAATAAAAACCACCACGTACTGAGCGCTTTCTGCGTTCCTGGCGTCCTGCTGGAGGCTGCGTGCCTGTCTTCCCAGCAAGCCTGGGCCCTGCAGAGGGCTGCGGCTCTCAACTGCAGGGGCAGGAGTGGGGTGAGAACGGACCAGAGCCAGTGCTCCTGCTTCCTCTGATGTGATGTCCTAGTTCTGTCTGGGCATTCAGGCTTAGGTTAGATACCAGGCTATGGGTGTTGGAGATCTTGACGCTTCTTTTTGAGAAATACAAGGAGAAGTGACAGGTTCCTCAGCTGTCAGAAGAACCCCACTGTCACCCAGCCACGGAACCTGGAGCACTCCTTTCTGTGTACCTGTGCCATCCCATGGCTGGTTCTGAAAGCCTCACCTGGGACCAGCCTCCCAGGCTGTAACTCAGCAGCGTGACACGAAGCACAAGGTCATGTCTTCAGATCCCAAACACCCTGCATATTTCTGTGCCCCTTCTGCCAGTGGTGCACATTCCTCTCTAGAAAAAGCCCTTCTATCACATCTTTACCTGGTGAACTTCTGCTAAGTCCTTTAAAACATGGGAGCCTTCCAAGACTGCCTGGGCACAGTTGGTAGCCCCCTCTTCCACCTTTGGCATTCTGTGTTCCTACTGTACTATTTTGAGGGGCAAACATTAGTTGAATACTTATTACACCCTATGCTTTCCACCAGGTGGTTTCCTGCTTTATCCCATTTAATATTCACAAACTTATGAGGTGGTTATTCTTACCCCCATCTTGCAGACAAGGAAACTGAGGCTTAGAGCGGCTAAATCACCTGCCCTCGCTGTTAAGTGGGAAGGCTGGGATCTGGGTCCAGGCAGTTTGACTCCGTGCCCTCCCTCTTAACCACTAAATTATATTGCCTCCCTTAACACTACTTACAATTACCCCAAACTGTAATGATAAGTTTATTGGTCTGTAAATGCCTCCTATGCCAAGAACTCATCTGTGTTGCCCTAGAATGTAACATGGTGCAGTGCCCATAGTAGGTGCTAGTGGATGCTTATGGAATGGGTGTTGAATAAAGACTCTGTGGGGGTTGAGGCCACTGACAGAAGGTGGGGTGCCTGGGAGTAAGGAGACAGCTGAGTGGACAGGGACACTTGTCCCTGGTCGGAGGTAAGGAGGTTCCTGCTGCCAGCTGCCACACCATGTCGGAATCACGAGCCTGGCACAAACAACACAATGATGTCCTGACCTACTACTGAGTAAGCATCTTCAGTATGTTAGGAAGCGCTTCACACTGGAATGGCTAAGTCCAGAATTAAAGACGGCTAGTTCAAATCCCTAGACAGCCCTACACAGGCAGGACCTGGTCCTTGCAGGACACACTTAAGCAAAGTTTCACCCTGGAGGCAGGGCCTGGACTACGTGCCCTGTAGGCTTGGAACCTTGCTGGCATTCTGTGAGTCCGGGATGTTAAAGAAGTTACGTGTGTGTGAGTTCCCATGTGTACGAGTCCTCTCTTGCACCATGGACTGCCCACTGGCTTCCCAGAGGAGGAGAGCTTTTAGGTGAGTGGGAAGATCAGGAGGCCTGGCTTCTCCCTCCTTGTGGCTCTCTCCATCCACAGGAGGCGGGACCCAGCCAGGCCCCAAAGCCCAAGCAGGTCTGTGAGGTCACGCTTCCTGTCACGCCTTGCAGGTGGTCCTGTCCTGGGGAGCCACAGGACCTCAGGGGGCAGGGGTGGCTGGGTGGTGTGTGGGGAAAGCCCTTTAGCATTCACAGTCCCCTCTGGGGCCAGCTGTGTCCCTTGAAGCCAACTGGAAAGCTCTTTTCTCACCCAGAAGAGGTCCAAAGCCGATGTGGCTGCTGACACAGGGGGGGAGGCGGGGGTGTGGGGAGAGGCGGGCAGAGCCAGAAGACCCCCCCGCAAGCCGTGTTCATACAAAATGCATTTCCCAACGTATCCCTCTGGCCTGTCGGAGCCCCTTCTGCTCACTGCTCTGTTTATACATGATAGACAACTAATTAACATCCAAACCTCTTGAAAGGTCTTTTCAGAGGTAATGTTCTGACAGATTATGTCAGCAAGGAGCACTGATTTGTCTAAGCATGGATCACATTGTTTCAGATTGAATGAGGTGAATATTAAACTGCTTTAAATGTACTCTTCATAAAGTACTAATTACACACTCCCAAGGGAGAACAGCCAAGGAATACTAAACAGTAGAGAAGTCAACAGAAGGTTCTTTTTATAGTATGTTGCTGGGCTCTGTGTTTTTCTGTCTCCTTTCTCGCTCTCTCTCTTGCTCTCTCTCTCTCTCTCTCTCTCTCTCTTTTTTTTACAGTAAAATCACAGCACGCTAAAGAATACACATTTATAGCACAATGCTTCTCATCTAATTATATGGCAATCATTAGTTTTAAGCTGGATGCATTATATTTTCTTTGATATATTATGCCTGAGGCATAACTCTGCATTTATTGCTGCTACTGGCAGATTCTAGTCCCCCAACCCCCTTTCCAAACCCCAACTCCTCTCTAGTCCCCACCCTTTAACAAATTATTTAACTCCTACTGTTAGTTTGCTTATTGTCTCAAAAAAAAAAGCAGCAAATTAAATAGGCAAAAATGGAAGAAACAACACACCCTTCATTACATTAATTTAAAAGAAAAAAAAAATCTCGTGTTCTTGGGAGCTGTGCAATTTTTTATTAGGCAGGTGATGCCCTGAATATACAACTTCTGCTCCCCACCCCAGTGAAATTCCTTTGTGACAAATTCTACTGGATCACACTGAATTCCCACTTGGCTGAGCTTCATTGTCCCTCAGGGAAAGAGATATTTATATGTATATAAATATACATCTATAAAAGCAACACAGGGGTGGAAAACCATGTGGCAGGGATCATTCCAGCAAAAATGCAGTGTGGCCCTTCAAAATGCCTATCTACAGATGTAGCCAGAATTCTGCTCCATCAGTTTTTCTGGGTATTTCTGACATCAGTCCTTGTCCATGGTTGAGAAAAAGCAAGATCAATTTTGAGATGCCCTAGATTGTCAGATTCTCAGTCCTAAAGAAGGAAAAGGCCAAGTTCCATGGGAATGGATGGCCTGATATTGACCCAACTGATTTCTTCTCGGTCAGGCTTCCAATGATCATGCCTTTAAAGAGAAAAGGAACCGCAGGGTCCCAGAGAGGAAGAGTTCCTTCTGTGTAAGTAGCAGAGTGGGGACCATCTCTCTGCTGCCATCGTCCTTTTCCTCCCCCACATCAAATCAAAGAATGGTGGGATCTTGGGGTGGAAAGGATTAGAGATTTCCTATCCTCTTTGTTTTACAGCGGAGGAACCTCTGCCAGGGGGGCTTTGTAATTTACCTAATATTACAGTGCTGCCTGCAATTCAGGCTGGACCCTGGAGTCCTGACCCCCAGGTCAGCATTTTCCCCCCCTTCAAACAGACTAACTCCAAGCAACTCTTCCTTCCCAAGAATGACCAAGGGCATAAGCATTCAATGACAGAGTGCTATGGACTGAATGTTTATGTCCCTCTCAAATTCAGATGTTGAAACCCTACTCCCAGTGTCATGGTATTTGGAGGTGGGACCTTTGGGGGGTGATTAGGTCACAAGGACAGAGTCCTCATGATAGGATTAGTGCCCTTTTAAGAAGTGACAAGCCAGAGTCTGTTTCCTCTCTCTGCTCTCTTGGCCCTGTGAAGACACAAGGAGAAGACAGCTGTCACCAGACACTGGGTCTGCCGACACCTTGATCTTGGACTTTCCCAGCCTGCAGGACTCTAAGAAATAAATGTTTGTTTCTTTTAAGCCACCCAGTCTATGGCAGTTGTTATAGCAGTCCGAACAGATTGAGACACAGAGTTATCTTCTCTGAGAGCTGGAAGTCTGGAGAGTCATCTAGTCCACCCCCTCCGGTTGCTGCTTGAATCCCCTACCCAACGTCCTCACCAAGACTTGTTCATTCTTGGCTCTGGCTCCTCCCGGGATGAATGGGTAGGTGACCCCCTCCCACAGTGGTCAGATCATCATTGTGCAGCTCTCATGGTTAGAAGTGGGTGTTTAAGAGCAGTGCACACTGGAGCAGGAGTGCCTGGGTTCAAATCCCATACTGTCACATCCCAGCTATGTGACCGTGGATGAGCGATTTAACATTTCCTTGCTTCCATTTCCTCCTCATCTGTAAAAATGGGAATGAGTGCCCACCTTACAGGGTTTTGTGAGGAGACCAGGTGATACCTGCCAAGCAGTGCTCAGCCTACTAAGGTAACTAAAGTTAACCTATGAAGCCTAACCTCTAAGCATCATCTACTAAGTTTGCTATTCTGTCCTTAGGAAGTTCATCTCTTTCCTGGGAATAACTGCCATGCTTGTAGTTCCCCCCTGGGGCCCCAAAAGGGAAGAGGACTTTTTCTCAGGGCGCCTGGGTGGCTTAGTCAGTTAAGTGTCTGGCTCTTGACTTCGGTTCAGGTCATGATCTCGTGGTTCGTGGGATCGAGCCCCGCGGTGGTCTCTGCACTGACAGTGGGAAGCCCGCTTGGGATTCTCTCTCTCAAAATAAATAAACTTAAAAAAACCCAACATTACTTTTTCCTCCTACATGACTGCTTTCAGCTATTTCATTCACTCATTGCTCAGCTTTCACTGCCCCTGCTGCCAGGTGAGAAGAGCAAAGTGGGAAAGACCTGCTCTCTGGTCTCACAGAGTTTACATCCAGAAGAACTAACAGTTTGTCTTCAGAGCTTCTCTTCCCCAGGGGGAAATTCATCAGTTTCTTTGCATGTTCCTCAACTGACTTTTTTCCAGCCCATTTTCCTTATGTGAAATCATTCAAAGAAATTTAATATACCAGGGGTGAATTAAAAATGGCAGCAAAGCCAAGCTTCAGTCCAGGGCACGCCTTGGGTCCATTACCCAAACACGCCCTGTGGTGCTTGTTACTTGAGACCAGGATTCCACTGGGTGGAGGGGGCCCAGGTATGAAATTTTTTTTAAGCTCCGTATTCTTTGAATACAATTAATGTGTGTGCATGCATGCATGTCTGTATGTGTGTATATGTGTGCACCTCCACCTAAGTTGAGAAGGCTGCCTTTGTATCTGTCCACTTGTTTGGAACACACTTTTTCCTCTAGTCCCGACCCCACATTTTACAGTGGTCTCTTCTCAAGTCCAGGTCATTCTCTGCTGAGCTATGCCAGGGTGCTGGCTGATGATATGTGAATCTTCCAGAATGTACTAAATTAGTTTCCAGGCCCACTGCCCCTCCATATGTCCATCCCTCCCATCACTGATGCTGCCAAAGTTAGCACAATAGAAAATGACTTTAACGTTGTCACTCTCTTACCGAAATCCATTCCACAAGATTCCCCATCTTGGGATCCTGTACTAGACCCCTGGTGGGTATGCATGTGCATATGTGACTATCTCATCAGTGCTCCATACCAGGTACTGTTCTAAGTTCCTTCTAGATATTAGCCCCAAGCCCAAGGTGGGCTCTCTCCATAGCCTGAGGCAATCAATCATGGGCTTTGCACACTCATTTTCTAGACCCGGAGTACAACACTGTGTAGTATCCATTTTGTCATCTCACAGCCTAACACAGTGCCTGGTACAGAATGGGTTTGGTGAATTGTGCAATCGCGACCCTCAACATGTAAGACCCAAGAGAGTAAACATATAATGGTGGAATTATGAGTGATATAGTGCCTATTTCTGAGGAAGAGCTCTTGCCTCACACCAACATATTAGGCAGCTAGTTCCTTGGCCTAACTGAAACACACTCTTCCTCCTAAGCCTATGCCTCCTTCTCCAGAGGGGACTTCCTCACCCTCATGCTGATCTCTGCCCAGTCCTGTTGGGTGATGAGGACATGCTCGTCAGGGTCACATAGACCTGGTCATACACCTCTGAGCGACTGAGAGGTAACAGCACCCAGTATATGGCACGTGTCGTGGTAGATGCTGGCAACAGGTGACATCCAGTAGGGATATGGCCTCTGCCCTCACAGAGCTTGCAGCCTCATGGCGATTTCCTGAACTCTAGGAGCACTGGCTTTCTCATTTACAAAAGGGACCTTGGAATACCCATTCTTACTGGGCTGCTGCAGAGATTGGGATAATGCATTTCGGGCGGTTGGCATAGAGTTAACACTCTATAAAGTCTCCAAATAGGCATTCTTCTGCACCCCAAAAGTGCATGAAGGAACTGACCCCTTAGAGACAGGAACACCTGTGAACATGTCTGTAGGGATGTGACCTGGCACCTGGCCTTGGTAGTCACCAAGAGTGGAGGAGGTGTCAGTATTGATGGTGGGCAGACAGCCCTGATGGTGCACGTGCCACTGGCTCTGGGGTGGCAGTGCCTGGGGGAATGTGGAATCCAGAATCAGGTACTCTATTTTTCTCTAGCACCTTGATTTATGGCCAGGGTTATCACCTTTCTCCTTAGCACAGAATCTTGCCCTTGTCCTTTCTGTGTCCTTCTTTCTCCTTACTCACAAATGCCCCATACTTCTGGTCCACCCAGCCTCAACAGGGGCTCCAGAGGAGACAAAACTGGGTCTGAATTATTGCTTCTGCAACCTACTAGTTGCATGGCCTTAGGCAAGTTCTTTAATCTCCGCACGCCTCAGTTTTCCCTCATTTGCAAAATGGGGAGAATAATACCATCCTCATGACCTCACTGTGGGGATGAAATGCAGGAAAACTGTACCACACAACGCAAGGCATGCAGTCAGCCCTCCGCACATGTGAGTTTCCACCCCCTGCAAGTCACACTAAGACATTGTGGGTTTAATGCATTCTCTCCCCTCAGGAGTTCTTGCATTTTAAAAGAGGACACTGGGGCTACTTGATAAAACACAATAAATTGACTGGGGTGAAAACTTCTGGGGAAGCAGTGGGGTAGAGGAAAGAGGTATTTTGGGGGCAGGAAATGGCCTTCCTCTACTTCTGAATTCACACCACTTAGACTAGCAGTTCTCAGCCTAAAAGCTGTGACACGCTGGTGTGGTACCAGCAGTTGTGAGATGTATCACAAACAAATATGTTACTAATAATAAAGTGCCGCAGTTTTCGAATAATCCCCCTAGCTTGTTTGGTAAAGTAGAGGGAATTCAAGGTTATCCCCATAATACCACCATACCCACTCACATTGCTATGTGATTTCTCGAGTGGGATAGAAAACAGTGCCTCCTGGAATTGAGGACAACCTGGGCTTGCCTGGCCATGGGTGTCCACAGTCACTCACGGCCTAGTGGACATAACAGCAGCCAGCCGCTGACTTGGGAGGAGAACCCAAACGTGAAAGGCTTTGAGAAATTTAGAAACACTAGGTACACCGTAGAGCGAAAGAAAAGAACAAACCACTGCCTTCTGTGCTAATTTGGCTGCTTCTCACGATACGGTAGCATGCAACCAGCCGGACACGAAGAAGCACCCACTCTCTGGCTCCATTTACATCAGGCTCAACAACTGGCTTAATTGATGGGGGGTAGCAGTCAGAAAAATGTCAGCTTAGGGGCGGGGGTATTGACTGGGAAGAGGCTTGTGGGAGCCTTATGGGAAATATTCCACATCTGATCTTGGTAGTGGTTGCATGGTTGTTATGGATCGAATGTTTGTGTACCCCAAACGCATATGTTGAAACCCTACTCCCCAATGTATTAGGAGATGGGGCCTTGGGAGGGAATTAGGATTAGATGAGGTCATGAAGGTGGGGTCTCCATGAATGGGATTCGTGCCCTTATGGGAGGACAGAAGAGCTCCTTCCCCTCCTCCTGGCTCTCCTCCTTGTGAGCACACTTACAGAATTTGGTTGTTCACAACCCAGAAGTCCCTCAGCAGAACCTGACCATGCTGCACTCTGATATCGGATCCCCAGCCTCCAGAACTGTGATAAATAAACGTGTGTTGTTTATAAGCCACCCAGTCTTAGCATTCTGTTCTAGCAGCCCAGGTGGACTAAGACAATGGGTAAAAAAACCACTGAAGTTTTACACTTACGATCTGGGTACCTGATGTATATATTTATAACTTAATTAAAAAATTTTATGAGAGGCACTTTGGAGTCTCAGGCATACACCTGTCAGGGTTTTCCCAACGGCACCTGCTGGAAGTTTCCCAAATGGCCTGGGGCCCTGAGTGAGGATGGTGAATGTAGGAGCCCTGGGAGCACTGGGGTCACATCAGGTCAGTTCCGGTGGGCAGTGACTGGCCACGAGTTCTTCTCAATGGCTCTGTGCTCCTCAGAGCTATCTCCTGGCTGATGACTTTTTGGGGCTGACATCTCAGCCTCACTAGTGCCCAGTGCATGCAGAGGCGGGACCCTTACCAGATAATCTCATTTCTCCCTGGCGCAGAGCCAGAGCACCCACCCTACTGCCCCCACGTTGTAAGGTGCTCCTCGCCTGGGCTTTGGCGTGAGTCCCCCAGAGCAGCCTCAGTGAGAGGAGCTGGGCACTCCACCCCCATCTGTGGCCCCAAGATGCTGAGGTGACTCTCCTGGCCACCCCGGTGGAGCTCATTTTGTTTGCTTTGTGTGTTACTTTTCACCCACCCCTTTGGTTACCAAGGAAACAGTGACGCAGCCTCGGGTGGGGCCTCAGGCTCAGTCAATGCAGAGTCTTTTAAGGCAATGGCGGTTCAGTGTGTCAGCCCGTGCTGGAGGGTTGGTGGGCTGGCACAGGGGGGCAGGGGACAGGGCTGCAGGAAGAGGGATGAGGGCTGACTTGAATGGAAGAGTTGGTGGGTTTGCTGCTAGCCCACTGGATGATGCTGGTCAGGATGCAACTCTTTACTCAGAGCCTTTTAGGAGACCCACCCTAGACCGTGTCACCAGCAGATACAAGGCAGATGGTTCTGGAGGACAGAGGGAACAACCTTTCCCCATGCTAGGTGTTCGTGTGGCTTGGGACCATTGATCTCTGGCGCTCCAGCAAGTCCAAAGCCTCTGCAGCCGGGTCAAGCCAGCCTCAGGCAGAATGGGTTTCTGGGCACTGACAAGGCATTTGTGGACAGCGGGCTGGGAACTATGATTCAGGCAGACCCTTCTCGTGAGAAATGGCTTCTGTTCCTCCAGAGATGACTTCCCTCGCTTTCCATCCCTATATCACTATCACCAATGACACTGGGACCCTTGGGTCCTCCCAGCCAGGGGGTTCTGTCTTCTGCAGCCTCAGGCCCAACAGCCTCCATTCCCGGCCAGGCTCTCTTGTCACGCAATAGGCCTGTCCTGGCCTCTCTCAGGCCCATGTTCCTCACACAACCAAATGGTCTCGTTCCAAGGCCGGGAAGGCTGGCTGGTCCACAGCGGGGGCTACCCCAGGGTCCTATCCGGGGGCCTCTCTTTCAAAGGCCCCGCCCCACTCTGGACAAGCATCTGGTGAGGGTTTGCAGAGTTCTGTTCCTGACCTCAGGGCTGCCCTGCAGCCTGGTGGGTATGGCTCCTTGCCTCTGTGCCTCAGTTCTCCTTTCTGCGTGGTGGCTCTGCCTCTCCTGCCGTATGAACACCTCCAATGTCTCGCTGGCAGCTGGGGCGTCGCAGTCTGTAACGTAACGGGTCATTTCCCTGCTCTGTAACACTCCCCTAACTAGCTCACTTTTCTCTGCCAGTTTCCCGGCCACCCAGGCTCAAAGCCCCGGAGTTATTTCTGATTCATCTTTCTCCTTTATCACCCTTATCTAGCCACTTATTAAATGCTGTCAGTTTTTCCTTCAAAATGTCTCCAGCATATGTCCCTTCCTTTTTTAAAAATAAGTTTCATTGTTTTTTGGTATAAAAGAGAAATATGCTCATTATAGAAAATTTAGAAAACACTGATAACCAAAAAGAAGAACATCAGAATCACCCAGCACTCCTCCAGCCACAGGTAACTATCATTATTTAGATACATACCCAGGTAGTCACTTGCCCACACCCACATACCTACACCCTTTTCCTTCTCTCCATATCTCCCATTCCTGCTGCTGTACTAGTCTATACTCTCCTCCCCTCGGTGTCTCTGACTTCCCTCTCCTCCACCCTGTCCCCTTGGCCAGCCTAACCTTCTCAGACATTGCCTCTGACACGTTAAATCTAGGGCAGCCTCTAGCCCACAGGAAACACAGTCCCTCTGGGTAGAAGCCCACAGCTTGGCAAGCATATGGCGGACGTCTCTGTGTGATTAGAAGGAAGGCTCCCCTTCAGCGGGGTGGAGGAAGCTCCCAGACTGGGAGAGTGGCTTGTGGGCAGAGTGCAGTTGCAAGGCAGCCCTTGCCTGCCCCTGCTGCTGGAGTAGTCAGTAACTGCAGGAGGTAGTCTGGGGCAAAAATGCCCTCGGCTGCATGCTGGCCAAAGCAAACCTGATTAAGCACGGCCCCTCCCTTCCCCAGCAGACCAGTCTCTTCCCTGCTTCTCCAACACTGTTATGTTCCACTCTTCCTCTGGTCTTGGCAGAAGCTACACCCTCTCTACATCCTCTACACCCTCCTCCCCTTCCCTGCACTCCTGCTGCTGCTGATCCTTGCAGGCCTGGCCCAGGGGTCACACCTCTTATGCTCACAGGGTCCAGGCAAGTCCCCTGTGTGTGTGAGGGGGTGGGGTCTGTGAGAACGGGACACAGCCTGGGTTGTCAGATCTTCGCCCAGATTATGAAAGGCAATTCCCCAATTTTTCAATGTCAGTACTAATTCAACAAGTTAAGAAGCCTTGCCCAGGTGGAGCAAAGCCATCCAGCTCTGCCACTGCCCACCTCTCCTCTGAGATGTCTGTGTCTCTGCCCCCCTTTCCTTGACTAGCCTTGCTCCTCACACAGGACTACGAGACACCTGTTGGCAGCTTAGGCTATGGTTTCGTGGGAAGTGCACTTATTTGTCCATTCAACAAGCATTCAGCCAGTGCCTGCACAGGTTTTGTAGTAAAAAGCCTGGGTTTCAGTTTTGATTTTACCACTTTCTTGAGCAAATCACGTAAATTCTCCAAACCTCATTTTCCACCTGTAAAATGGGATTTCAGTAATTCTGAAACTCACTCAATTGTGAAAAGGCATTGAAATCATATGTGAAGGCATTTTGTAAACTGTGAGGCTCCATGAAAAGCCACTATTATCCCATCTTCTGTTGTTCAGGGTGTGCTGGCCTTACATTTCTAAATGGTGTGAGCAGGCTCTCTATAGTAGTGAGTATATATATCAGGCATTTGATAAATCCTTGTGGGTTAGTTAATGAAATGTATTTATAGTGCCATATTTACTTCTCTCTTTTTTTCTTTGTTCTTTTTTAAGTTTATTTACTTATTCCAAGAGAGAAAGAAAGAGAGAGAGAGAGACAGAGAGACTGAGAATCCCAAGCGGGCTCTGTGCTGACAGTGCAGAGCCTCACACAGGGCTTGATCCCATGAACCATGAGATCATGACCTAAGCTGAAATTGAGAGTCAGATGCTTAACCGACTGAGCCACCCAGGCTCTACCTCTATTCAATAGAGGGTTTGTTTAGATGACAACAAAGCCACATGCAATGGAACAATACTATTAAACTATTGATAACGATAATGGAGCCCCTGCTCCATGCTTGCCACTGGGCTAAGAGATTTCACAATCATTGTCTTCTCTGATCTTCATGATAACTCTATTAGGAAGGTACTATATTACCCCCATTACGTAGAAGAGGAAACTGAGGCCTAATGAAATGGATAACGTCTCCTGAGTTGTATAGCTAGTGACCTGTATGGATAGGAGAGGAAACTCTCCAGTGGGTCAGCGCATGGCTTTGGAGGGTTGGCAATAATAACACATGCAAGGTCGTCTAGAAGAGTGCCAGGCAGATTGTAAGCACCCAACAGCTCATATCTATCATTACTGGGTTCTAGTCCCGTTATGCACGTTATTTTATTTGACTCAGTCCTTACAACAACCCTGCGAAATATCATTCTGTCCATTTACAAATGGGAAAACCAACATTCACAGAGTTTTAGAGCCTCCACTCAGACCACACGGCTGGAGACTGAGAAGCTGGCCTGGGATCCAGAGCCCACTGCCCCCTTTACCCTGAGGTCTGTTTGGGGCTCACAAACGTTTCCCCCAGGCAAATAGGAAACGCTCTGCTTCCTGTAACATTGCTGGTGGTACTTCTATGAGCCTGTTAGCTGGAGGGTCTTTGTTAAGGCCTTCAAAGTCGCCTCCACCAGAGTCCACTTGTCTCTCAAATACCTGTACAGTTGGGATGCTGAAGCTGGGATCCAGAGCTAATGTGGGCCCTCCCTCTAAACTTCAGGGAACAAAGACTTCCAGAACCTATCTTGGCCTTCCCTACCCCCTACCCATTTTTTTTTTTCCAAAGAAAAATGAAAGAATCTGATAATTACTTCTGTCTACCACCCAACTGTACTAATTACCAACCTATTTCTTCACAGTGTGACAGACACCAGCTCTGGAAAACACATAGAGATAAATTAGCACTAATTGGTTTTCCTCTGGCTGTTTGAATTAGTATTTAAAGCTCCAATTACAAAGCAGAATAATTGCTATTAATGTCCTATCGCAGTACAAAAGGCAGTTCTCTCGAGAACCAGCCCAGGTGTATTATTACTTTGATTACAGCATATTTAACCTGGCTCGTTAAGAGAGAGGCACAGGGGACAGTTTCAAAATGGCGGACAGACCACTTCCTGCAGGGTAGAAAGCTTGAAGACAGAACCGTGACTCGAGGGAAGAAAGAGGTGGGAATAGAAAAAGGGATAGGAGAGAGGCAGGAAAAGCTGGGCCTGGAAGTCTGTGGGGTTTCTCAGCAGGGCTCCTGGAGTCCTGGTTCCCTCACTGTCTCTCTAGGGACCTTTCTGGGTCAAACCTACCTTACTCCATCCAGAACCAGCCCCTTTTCATGTCCAAGGCCAGCAAAGCCCTCTCCAGGCCTTCCTGGTCCTTGTGTGGATGCCTGGGAAACGAGGCTGTCAACAAAAGGAGCTATGGGACATCCTGATGTTGGCATGAGACTTTTACTAGTGAGTGAGTGGGGGCTCTGCCCTCCATCCATGTCTTCTCTCCATGCCAAATCTCAGTTGGGGGTTTTAGGATGTGAGGCGGGGTGTGCTTGCATCCCCCATTGTGGAGCACCTTGCACTACAACCTCTGTCCCCTGCACCCTTCCTGGCACTGTTTTCATTCTTGTTCTTCCAGTGGGACCTTGCCTGTTCTGGCCAGAGGACTGTCGGCGAGCTGGGGAGAAGGTGAGCTTAGAGGGCACTCAACAGGTTTCCGTACAAAGGGTGTAGAGTCCTGGCTCTCCAGCTCACTGGCTAGATGGCAAGTCCTCCTGACCCAAGAGCTTCAGTCTCTTCGATCATACAATGGGCACAAAAACCTCCCTCTTTCTGGCTTCACAGAGCTATGAGGATCAGGCAAGCAGGACATGAATATGCTTTGTAAATCAGAGTGTAGCACTTAAGAAAGGGGTTCTTTATGTGGGGCAGCGATGGCTTATGGAAGGCAGCACTCAAGGTGGAGCCAGGACCGCTTTTTGCTGCTCCCTTCTTTGCTTTCTTCCCTTTCAGTAGCTTCCCTTCCTCCTGTCTCCTTCTCTACCTCCACTCCTCCCCTCTATGCCCCACACGTAGATCCCCATTCACACTAGGGTGTGAAGAACTCAATGAGTTACCCTTTCCTAGAGCAGCTGCGTTTAAAAAGGGAGGGCTATGTTTAACCCAAAGAAATGAGTCACTAATGGTGAACTTTCAGGCAAACCGAGATGATATTTTGTGGGGGAGAATGAGGATGTCACAGTGCTCCTCAGAGCCCCATAGGCAGCTGTCTGCTCACTGACACACAGGTTTGGTGTGGCCCTGTGCCAGGCTCAATGTGACGGGAAGCATTTCGCCAGAGAGGAAAGAGGCACAAGAATATTCACTGATGGGGGCCCAAGGCCCTGAAAACCCAGCTGAGACTGCTGATCCTGAGTGCCGAGGTCACACCATGAGCAGCGGGTGTAGTGGGCGGGTTCCTATTCAGAATTCGAGATGCTAGCAGAGAGTTTCTCTGGCCCATCTGTCCCCACGAGGACCACCAGCTGTGGTTCCTGGGCAGAGCTTGAGTTGGGTGTCCCCGAGGCTGTCCTAAGGAGTGCAGCCTCAGGCCTGCCACTGCCTTTAACTTTCGTTGCCCTAGCTCCTTCACCCAGACCTCTTTCTCCTTTGCCATATGGGAAATAAACCCAGCTGACTTTCCCCAGTAAGGACTCCTTGATGTGTCTAGCCCCTTCTTGGTCCCCTGCCCTTCTATGGCCCCAGTCTCTCAGCTGCTCCTCCCCAGGAGCCCCTCTTCCTCTGGCCTGGTAGCCTCTGTGTCCCATCCCCCTTCCCTGTATGGGAAGAGACACCACAGGGTCAGGGGCAGAGCAGCGTCCTTGGAATCGGGAACGAGGTTTGGCCCAGCACTGCCATAAATTAGCTGTGTGATAGGTTTTCCCAACTGTACCATGAGAGGGGGCTCCCAGGTCTCTTCTAGGATAATGTTCTAGGACTTTATGGCTCCCCTCACCTTCCTTCTCCGTATCACCTGATCTCTGATAGCCAAGCAGCCGGTGCCTGTCAGTACCCTTCAAGGACTGTGGAGCGCTAAGAGCTTTGGCCAGGGGGTTCTGGAGGTGGGCCACGAGAAAGCAGTCAGGGTCCATCTGCCAGGGAGAAGCCTCTGGGTGGTCTCTGCGGGGTGGGCCCAGCTGTTGCAGCCCAGGAAAGGAGCGTCACTGCCAACGAATCCTTCCTTTACAACCATGCTGGGAGGGACGTGCAAGGGCCCGTGGGTGGGCGTGCACGTCCGGGGGGGGGGGATTTCTTTTTAAGAGACAAGGTGGGTGGAATGGGGGAAGCCAGCTGGCTGTGGGCTCTATTTCTACTGACAAGGCTTTACCCTGTAGGTGTGAGGAATTCCAATTAAATATGCAGCCTATTTGTCTGTGTGTGGGAGAGGGTTTGCTGGGAAGGAGGGGAACGGAGGCAGCGTCTCTGCGGCATACCAGCAAACCAGAAATTAGCTCCGTTCATCACAGGCACACGGGGCTTCCCTCAGCCCTCCTGTGCACTCACAGGAGTCGCGAGGAGACAGACAGAGGAAGTGAGAGAGAGGTTGGGGAGGCGGGTTCTCCAGACTTGAAGGGCTTCCGGAATCTCTGAGTGGGCAGGAAGGATTGCCCGACTCCTTGGCTCTTGGGGGGTTTCCCGTTCTGGAGGCGCTGGCAGGGAGCTTGTCTGGCCCATCTGTCCCTACCAGGGCTGGCCAGGGTCGTCTGGGCTCACCTCTGAAACAACAGGGGTGCGTACGCATATACAGGGGCATCTCCAACTGGGGAGGTAGGTGGGTCTGTGGCCAGGGCTGCCCAGGGCAGACACCATAACCTCTGGAAGGCCCTGGGGCCACTTGGACCCTCCCCTTCTTCACCCTTATGGCCCATCAGCACTTAGAAAGCCTCAGTTTGGGGCAGCAGTTTCTCTAAAAGAACAGAATCCTGAAATGCTGACGCTGGGGCTCCTGTGGTAGGTGGAAGAATCACACCAAAGAGACCTGGGGATACATGGGCCTCCAGAAGCCATTGCAAACCTTTTGCCATCCCTTCATCCCTCTTTTTCTCATAGATGGGATTTGGTAGAAAACATGAACATTCTTCAAGGTACAAAGAATGATCCACGTTGTAGCTGGCTGATACAGTCTTTCAGGTAGCAACACCGTGTGGTTGGGGGGGGCTTTTCGGTGGGGACCCAGCACGTGAGGCCCTGTGAACAGCAGCTAGGCTGGCTGCAGGGTCTGCTGGCCTTCCTGGTGGGCCAGCAGCCAAGCTCTTAGCCTTCAGACTACTGGCCTTTCACCTAGGCCTCTTCTCCACCTCTTCTGCCCCCTTCCCTGCTGGGGCCAGCGCTCTCTGCGATTTCACCTGTCTTTTCTTGGTGCTATTTCTCTCCCTATCACAAACACCGACTCCTCCCTAGCCCCGATTCCGCCACCTACCTCCCCGCTGGTTAAAACACAATCAGTTGGTGGTGGCAGCATAAGAAGCTTGGTAACAGTTATGAACAGGAGACGGAGAAGGGCTGGCAGGGCATTTTTCTCATCTGGACACGGAGGAGGGTTGGCAGGGCATTTTTCTCATCTGGACACCCAAGGTGGTGGCTAAGCAGCTCCAGTCAGCGAACTCCTCCTCGGAGCACCTGAACTGAGGGGCCAGGAGGTGCCTGGCAGGTGGCCTCACACCAGCAGGCAGGGCTCTCTGAAGGGTGGCACACGGCCACTGCTCAGGTGGGTGGGGGAAACGGATGGCTTGTGACGGGTTCTGGGGAGGGCATGCTCGGGTGGAGAAAGGGAAGGGTGCTGGTAGAGCGGGGCAGGGCGCAGCAGCGGCTGAGGTCTGGAGGGGAGGGGCTGCACAGAGGACAATTGCGCAGACAAGCAGCATGGGCCAGAGAAAACACGAGAAAGGCTGCGAAAGAGGTTCAGCAGGGCAGGCGTGCCCCCTTCCTCATGCACTTTAATTTTCTTCATTCCTTCCACGTCCCCCCTGGCCCACCTCTCATTTCTCCTCATCCTCCCCACCTCCCCTCCCCACCCCAATCCCATCTCACTTTCAGAAGGGAAAAACGGTGTGGGCGTTCCAGAAGAACTTCTGGAGGGGACAAAACCTACCACCCTAGGCCAAAGAAGCTCTTGCAGAATGCTGTTTGCCATCAGAATGATGAGGGTTGTACAGGAAGAAACGTGGGCTCCCCCAGTAGCTGCTGTATCCCCTTCCCCTTTCCTGCTTCACCTCCCTCTACAGAGACTGGAACAGAGGCACAGTGGCTTAGAGCAAAGAGCTAGAGGTAGAAGGAGGGAGGCAGGGAGGTGAGGGGTGCAGGGAGGAGGAAAAGAGGAGAGCCAGTGGGGCGAGAGAGGTATATCTGCGTTGAGAATGTTGACATGGTAAAACCAGGCATATGTAAGTGTTTGTTTTTTTAATAACATTTCCTTAAAATAGGTATAGGGCAAGGAGAGTGGAGACCGAGGTGTGTGGCAAGCATTGGCTAAAGGGCACTTTTCAGTGACCATGGGATAAAGCACATCTTTTGATGCTGGATGGCACCTTGGAAGCACTCGAAGTAAGAGTCACACAGAGTCACACAGCCAGTTGGTGGCAGAGCTGGGACAGAAGAGTGCAGTATGGCTTTGGCAGTAGCCAGCACCTTCACCTGACATTTGAGTCTTCTCCCTGCTCAGCCCAAAAGGCCATCTGGGATTGGTGGAGAGATAGCCCCAGGCCATATTCGGGGACAGGTAAGTGTGGCCAGAAGCTCGGCTGAGGTTGGCTGTCCTCAGTGGACATCAGTGACACCGTGCAGACCATGAGGCAGAAAGGCAGTGTCATAACGCCTTCTTATCACCCCACTTCCCTCTGTTGAGCACCTGTGATGTGTGATACCAGGTGCTGTGTGGATGCCCTCCAGGAACTCATAGACTAGAGAAAATGCCTCTTGGTAGGAAAAAGTTCCTCTGTATTTTTTTGCTCCCTGAGTCACAGTTTAGGCAGGCCCTTTGGGAAGAAGTCTGGGCCTTGGGCCTAGAACAGTGTGTAGAACCAATCACTAAGGTGTTTCTCTGAACCCAACCCCAAGAGGGATAGGAGGGAGGTGCAGGGCGTGGCTCTGTCCTCAGGGGAACTCTCTAGCAGCAGGGCCACCAGGATCAGCTGGAGAACCACAAGTGCTAAGGACAACTGTGGTCGTGCGTCGTGGACCCTGGGAGGGGAGAGCCCTAAAAGACGGGTGGGGTTGCATTTGCACCAGGGAGGCTGAGAGTATGAGTGGCATCTGTGAGAACTGCCTGAGCCAGGGCCCAACTGGGCAGGAGGAGAAGGAGGCACAGCCCCCAGGCCCCCAGGGGACAGGCAGGCCCCTGAAGGAGATGGGCAGGCTTTAGCTGAGACTCTGTCTGGTGGCAGGGTCTCCAGGTCACAGCAAGGAGAAGGCTGGCAAGCTCACTCTCTGGCTCCCAGCCTGCCTTGCCCTGCTCTGTGGTTGTCAGACTCCTCTCCTCACTCACCCAGCACGGCACTCCTGTCACCCCCAGAGCTGGGGCGGTAACTGGGGCACGGGAAATGTTGTGAATGGCAGAGCTGCTCTCAGTCCCAGACTTCCTCTTAAGGAGGGGCGGTGGGGGGGGGGGGGGGAGAGCATCCAACCATGAGGCATTTTCCTGGCGCTAAGGATAACCTTGTGGGAGGCAGAGGGAATCCAATTAGATGGGCAAGGCTGGGGAGGCTGAGGGCATGTGGGAGGTTTCTTTTTGCTTTCTGGTTTCCCCAGGCCCTAAAAGAGAAATTATAGCCAGCTCCCTCACTGCAGCCCCCAGCTCCCCTTCGCAGGGCCACCGTAACACCCTGATTCCTCCTGTCACTCACCCCCTTCTCACTCAGGGCTGACAGAGTCCTGTGGTGGACCCTTTGGATAGTAGTGTACCCTGGGCAGTAGCCTCCACTGCTCCTTTCCTCTTGCTTGGTGCCTTCTGCCTCTGGAATGTGGGGTGCTGCCCCTGCACCTCAGGAGCTGGATGCCCATCTGAACCCAGGCTCTCCTGCTTGTCTTGAGTTCTTCTGGGCTCTGTAGTGATTGTCCTCACCCAGCTGTGCTCCAGCTGAGCACTGATAACTGACAAGTGACCTCACTCCCCTGACCCAATAACTCCAATGACGCAGGGACAGTCATATGAGTGAGGCCGGTCCTTCTGCCTCCAAGATGCCTCTCTCAGTCTTCTTTCGAGGCAGTGGTGGGGCACATAAAAGCATGGGCGTAGGAGGGTGGACATGGAGCGGGCATGGGTAGTCCCTTGGCCTCCTCCAGTCCTCTCCCACTGTCCCGCACATAGTAGGAGTGGCTCCACCCAAGTGACTTCTCCCAGCCTTTCTGTTGTCCCCATTTCCCTCTCTTGTGATCCTGGGAGGGTAAAGTGGTTGGAACCACTGTTTCTGCTAAGATGAATACACGTGAGTGGAGATCTTCCCAGCAAGCCTCTTGGGAGAAGGTTCTGGAAGTGCTGTCTTGTTGGGGGTGCTGGGCACTGAGGCAAGTTCCCAGCATTTTCTCCCCCTCTGCTGAGGCCATCTGAAGGGTGCCTTTCTGGGGAAAGCAAGGTCGTCAGCTCGTCGTTAGTACCCTCCCTCAGTAGGGGCCTGCCACGGGGCTCTGGGTCTTGTCATCTTGTCAGAAGCTGTCCTCGGAGGTGTGAGGAACTCCAATTAAGCATTCAGCCAGTCTGCCTGTGTGGGGGGCCTGGGCTGTGGGGGAGGCAGCCTTGTGCTGGCGCGGTGACTAATCTTCACAATATCAATTATGAGCCTCTGAGGAGGTGGTGGGAAGGTGGGTGGGGGTGGCGGGGGGGGGGGTGGGGGTCGGGGTTTCCTCACCCAGTCAGTTGCCTGGCTCTCTGTGAGGGCTGTGCAGGCTAGAGGAGAGTTTGAGATGCCAAGAAAGGAAACCTTTAGGGACCCTGACTCCCCACAGGAGAACCCTACACCCTTGTGGGGTCCAAGGTGCCCCACATTTGGACTTATTGAATGTTTCCTGAAGACCTTGGCCATCTCAGGCATTCTCCCTACATCCCTGAGGACACTGGTATCGGCCTCAAGGTACAGCTGAAGAATCTGAGGCACAGAGAGGTAAGTGACTTGTCAGAGGTCACCCAGCTACAGGTGATCAGGCTAGATACATATAGGACTCTGACTCAGGACCAGTGGGGTTTTTATGGTGTTATGGAGGTGCCAGGCAAAGAGCTCTAAGGGTCTTGGGTCATCTAGGGCACAGGCCACCAGTACCCCCGACCCGCCATTATATGGGGGCACTGAAAAGCCCAGGGGATGAGGGCTGGGGCTGCACCCTCGCCCCCCGACTGCCTCCTCACAGAAAGGAAGAGCTTTTCTTCAGGGGGCTGAGCAGTCTCTCCACTGGGCATGTTGGTTCACCCAGCAAATGCCTATCCATTACCTACTGGTGGCTTAGCATGGTGCTTAGCACTGGGGAAGGTAAGGAAGGCCAGGCTCCAGGAGAAGAGACTCAGCTGAAATGCAAGAGCAAAAAGAGGTGTGGAGGACTCCAGAAAAAAACCCTACTGCCTGCCTCTCAGGAGGCCTGGGAGGAGATGGATTTGCACCTGAGTCCAGGGCGTGAGCACAGTGTGGGACAGAGTGGAACAGGATCTGCCAGCGGGCAGCGGGGAGCAGAGTGTCTACACGGCAACAGGGCCAAGGGGTCTCCACTAGTCAGCCCAGCTGCTCCAGAGCCATGGCAAGTCTGTCCCCACCACTCAGGGCACCTTTTAAGGGTCCATCCAAGAGAAGTGCTTAAAAAGGAACAAGGGCCTTTTCCAATCCCTTGGGCTTCTGGGAAAATGTAGGCCTTGATCTCTAAAAGATATTTTTCTTTGTGTTTAGGGCTTATGAAATATAGGCATACAGAAGGTGACTAGCTATTTTTTTTTTAATTTTTTGATGTTTATTTATGTTTGAGAGAGAGAGAGACAGAGACAGAGAGAGAGAGACAGAGAGAGAGAGGGTGCTGGTGGGGGAGGGGCAGAGAAAGAAAGAGACACAGAATCTGAAGCAGGCTCCAGGCTCTGAGCTGTCAGTACAGGGCCTGACATGGGGCTTGAACTCACAGACTGCGAGATCATGACCTGAGCCAAAGTTGGACGTTCAATGGACTAAGCCACCCAGGCGCCCTGGTGAATAGCTATTTTTATTTTCCAAGGAGGTCAAATGAGAGGAAACGGCTTTCACTCCAGGCTGAGGGTCTGGACTGGCTGTGTAAACCGTCCTGGGAGGCAGGGTGGCGTGGTAGTCTGCTGGGTGTAGTTAAAAGTGGGGTCGCTTCACAGACATCTTGCAGTTTCCTTCCTTACTCAGGCCCAGTCACCTTCACTGGTGACAGAGACCCTTGTTTCCCAGACCCTCTCTATAGCTTTCCGGGGCTCAGAGTAGCTCATGCCTTGAAATCCATTTGTCCAGAGCAACCAGGTCCTCTTTCTTCCCAGAGGATGCAGAGTAGGGAAGACTTGAGAAGCCAGTGGCTGCACATAGGGGTTGTTGGGGCGACAACATCTCGCTAATGCTTTGAGGTCCCACTGCTCTTCTGGGATGCTCTCAGGAGGATGCCCTTCAGGCAGTCAGAGGTAGGGTCCTAGCAACTACCTGGGGTGGGAATTATGAGGCCTGACGGCAGATCAAGTGGCCAGATCAGCCACCCTTCATCCACTGGACGACCGTGGACAAAGGCTTCGAAGTGATGGTTAAACTCCTTGGATCCCTAGTGAGCCTAATGATCAGCCTCAGACTTTCCCTTCCAGGAAAGAACCGGAGGGTCTCTAAGGTATGCTGGCTAAGGGGAATGGAAACTGACACATGTTGAGTGCCCATATGTGTCCGCCCTGTGCCTGCATCAGCACATGAGCATCTGAGTTCATTACCTCCACGGCCTTGTGGGGTAGATGGTAACTTCCACCTAGAGGTTCTGTAACTTGCCTAAGCTCACAGATAGCAACCAGGTGTGTCCAGGAGCAAGTCTGGAACTCTTTGTCTTCGGAGTGGAACAGCCCCTCTGATTCAGAGATGGCAAATGACCCTTTGCCTCCTGTTGGGCCGACCCTGGGTGCCCTGTACTGACTGAGTGGTGGTCCCAGAGCTGATAGGAGCAGTTTCCTGTGGGACAATGAAGGCAGGTCCCTCTTCTGTGCCCTGCCCCCCCACCCCCATGTTGGGCGTCTTTGCCAGTGAGAGCCTTGTGGAGGAGCAAGGTGGGTGGGGGGGGGTGGTGGCGGTAGGGAAGGGGGAGGGGCTGTTGGAAACTCCTGGAGGCAGCAGGAACTGGGCTGGGAGTGGGGAGGAGGGACACGGGGGTGGGTTCCAGGCTTTTCCCCACACTTCCTCAGGGATCGCTTTACATAACCAGGGCTGCTTAGTCACCGCTTGTTACTTTTTTTTTGGAAACAATTTTCTCGGCATCACAGCTCCCGTCTCCATCCCTTACTAGTCACCGGTGCTAGGGAAGTCCCTTTTCTCCCGTTCCCTAGGCAACCCGGCACATTTGCCTTTCAAATGATCCAAGGCCTGGGCGGGGGTAGGAGTTCCCTCCCCCTGTACCCGGCCTCCCACACAGCCACTCCCCGCCTCAGTTGGCAATATCATGTGGCCCAGCCACCAGGAGAAATCTGGGAGACCAAAGGCCCTGCCTGGCATTAGCCCCCATTCTAGACCCTCACATTTTTAGGCCTGGAGTTTGGCTCAGGTTCAGAGCTCCCAGCTCACGTCTGGAGGCACCCATGTTGGACTTTAGACATGGCAGGCTCTCCTCACTCTGTTGGTGGGGAGGTGGCAGAGCTGGGCCTATTTCAGCAAGGCCCAGGAAACCTGGAGCTGGAGATACCCACACTGCCACCAGACCCTGTGAACAGGCCCTGTGGGCCTTGGAACCCTCCTTGCTCTTGACAGCTTCCCACGGGGCTAGGATTTGGAGTGAGGTCTTCTCGGTCCCTCTCTGGCTCCTTTGCTATTGCCTGTGTCAGCCTTGAATGGATGCAGATTGCTTGGGAAACAGACTTGGTGTAGGAGTGGGGGTGTTCTCTCAGAGTGGGTGCTGGAGACACTGGGAAGAGGACCCAGAAGCCCAGACCTGGCACGCCCTTCTGCACTCCCTCTTCAGAGGCCCCAGGGACTGTCCTGATGACACAAGATGCCAACCATGGGGTTCAATACCACAGGGCGATGGGGTGAACTATAAAAATGGTATGGCACAAAATCACAGAGCATGTAGGAACCTTTCACTCATTCATTCAAAACAATTCTGTAGAGAATCTACAACATGCATTGTACAAGTCCTTGAAAAACCATTGGATCCAGACCTCTGCCTTCAAGGCATGAAAAGGCCCAAACCATCCATCAGAGAGTTTTAGGACACTTCACTTTTTACACAGGGTCCATGGACCACACACAGGAAATCTTATGGGGGCACACAGGGGTTCTAATTAGGATAAAGGTCTCTTAGAACGTCTTCTTCAAGCAGAGGTTCTTAACCTAAGATTCATGAACAGGCTTCAAGGGGTTTCCAAGAGACCGGAAATTGCAAAATTGTATACATTTGTGTGTGCCTCTTTGTGTACTTCTTTAGTGAGAGGCCCATCTCTTTCCTCAGGTTGGGGTCAGTGACCTCCAAGAATCCTTAAGGATTCTTCCTGATATCAGAGGCTGGCCCAGCTTTGGAAGCAGTGTGTCTTCAGATACTCCTGGGAGAGAGCCCACACATGCAACATGCCTAGGGGTCAGTTTTGCAGCGCCCATATCCCAGGATCACAGGGAAGATGCCCTGGATCCCCTCCGGCCCTCCCGCTCAGACCTCAGGTTCAATCGCAGCCAGAGGGTATGGGATGAGCATGCCTGGCCTCTCCACTGAGCCAGGCCCACTGAGGTGTGGGTCCAGAGGCATGGGCTGGGTGGTGCTCCTGCTTCAGTGGGGATGGGGTAGGCAATCTGGGGGCAACTCAGGGCTCTGTTTCCCCTATTCCCGCCTCACTTTGACTTCCTTTCTATATTTAGATCTTTTCTCAGTCCTTTTGTGAGCATAAGGAACAATGCCTAGCAATTCTCTCAATGCTTTCAACGCTCTTTCCCTTTGAGGAGAGGTGGCGCACCATCCGAGCAGGAAGGACAAGGGTCTGCAGAAGCTTGCCTCCTGGGGTTTCTGCATGGCCCCTTCCCTCTGCCCCACCTCAGTGTCCTCACTAGCCTGTGGTGCTGGGACTGCCCTGGAGAGACTCCTTGAAGGCTCCCGGGGGCTCCTGGCTGCTTTCTGGAGGCTGCTGGTCAGGTGCTTGGGCTCTGGTGGAATCAGATTCCAGGATTCAACCAGCATTCAGCTAGGGTGCTCCATGAGATCTCAGAGAAGAGATCATGACCACAGCAGGAATGAGTAGTACTCATTTAACACGCCTGTTGTTCAGGCGCTTCTTGCACACCAGGAGTGGACACCGCACAGGCCCTGGAGCCAGGCCGGAGGAGTCCCAGAGTGATTGCCAAGTGAACTTGGGAAGGCTACATAAGCGCTCTGGGCCCAGGAGGCCAAGGGCACCCCAGCAATAGGCTGTTGTGAAGATTACAGAGATAGTTCATGGTAAGTGCCCGCCTGGACCCTTGCATGGAGCAGGTGCTCCATCTTTGTTTCTGTCCCCAACACCAGAACCCCCACTACCAAAACTGAGCACCTAGTGATATGTGACAGAAGACAGGTGCCAAAAAGGGCTGAAAGGAACAGAGAAGGAAGGCTCAGTGGAAGAGGTGGGGACCAGGGACACACACAGAGGGGAGGGTGGGCTCAGGCCTCAAAGGCAGGAAAGAGGACCTGGCCAGGCAGGAAGAGACAAACTGGGGCTATTTTGCGGTTGTTAAGACTTGTCATCGATAACTTGTTTTTTAAGGAAACTGAGGCACTGGGGTGGCCAGGACAAACCAGGAGGCTTGGATTCTGGCCCTGCTGTCAGCCACTGGATGTGACCCCGTAGCCAACCTCCTATCTTGGGAGACATGCCAGGCTTGGGTGCTGCCAGCCGGGTGCCTGATTTAGCACACGCCTTGTTAAGAGAAGCTAATTAACAAACCTGCATTTAAATAAGCAGCCGCCCGGGTGTTTGTAACCACCGCCTTATTGAATTGTGACAAGTTATTAGCCCTTGCATGTTAAATGAAACAGAAGCATCCAGGAAAAACCCCTAAATCCAGTCTGCATAAAGCAGATTCCTGCTGAGAAAGTGACGGCAGCAAAAACGGATTCACTCGCCGCTTTGGGGAGAACTCCAGGCCTCCCTTCCTTGGAGGTTACATAATCCCCTGTCAACAGCAATGACACCAGGAGAAAGGCAGGGAGCAGGAAGGGAGGACCATCAGAGATGCTTGGAACTCCATGTGGGGCTCTGTTACCTTTTGGGGGTGCTGAAGACACAACCTGGGCAAGGGGGCTGAGGTGGGCCATGCAGCGCCTCCCCATGACCACAAACACGCGCTGCAGGCTTGTGACCTGTGGCTGGGCCTACTTCTCGGGGCTCCGGTGTGCCCAGAACACTCTGTCCCCTTGTTCGGATCCATTTTTAGACAACAGAACAGCTTAGCATAGACCCACGGGGGCCCTGCCGCTCCATGGCATTGGCTTCACCCAGGGAATGTCTCTCTGACCATCCACCATCAAGGACACCAGGCCTTAGGCAGTGGAATTGGGAGTGGCCACTTCCTCAAGTGATAGTCCCTGACCTCCTGGGGCA
The DNA here is from genome assembly GCF_014898765.1 of Herpailurus yagouaroundi. Taxonomy (NCBI): domain Eukaryota; kingdom Metazoa; phylum Chordata; class Mammalia; order Carnivora; family Felidae; genus Herpailurus; species Herpailurus yagouaroundi. The sequence continues at coordinate 35,016,889 of NW_024412412.1, read as the reverse complement.
CCTGAGGAAACCTGGCCCAGACCTTGCCTCGGTTCCTCCTACCCGGCTCCCAGAACAGAACTGTGGCCACATCAAGATTGTAGGCATCCTCCAATGGGGATCCTGAGCAATCTCCGATTTTGCAGAAGGCCACATCTCTGGGATGGGGTAGGATGATAAAAGGCAAGGATGCAGGTGGACCAATGTCAAGGTCCAGCCTGGTTTGGCACAAGCCTGCGGCCTGATGCCCTGCCACAGCTGCTGCTCCTGTGATCAGGGAGAGGCGCTGGAGGGGGAAGCCCAGTCGGGGAGGCAGGCCTGGTCAGCGGTGCCCAAGACTCAGATGGCCCCAGCTGGGCCACTCGTTAGTGGTGTGACCTGAGAAAGCCACCGAACCCCTCTTGAGCCTGCGTCCTCATTTAAAATGGGAACAACAGCTAGCACACAGGGTCCTGTGAGGAGCCAGGGAGAGAATGTCTACAGATGGTGCCTGGCATCCAGGAAGTCATTAGCGAGTGCTGGTAGAGAGGGCAGCGACAGGACCCACCGGCAGAGTGCGGTTTCCTAGGGACGCTGCTGCTCAAAGTTGATCCTGGAGCTGCGTTTAAACTTTGGCTCTGCTCCTTACCAACTACATGACCCTGGAGAAGGTAAGTGAATCCTCTGTTCCCTGTCTCCTTCTGTGTCACAGTGCTGTAGTGACAATGAACTGACATAATGCAGGTGCAGAAAGTGCCCAGCCCAGGGCAGAGGCAGAATAAATGCTGGCTCTTCTTCCCTTTATTCCCCCCCCCCCCAACTTCATCATCCTCCCTTTGTCTCCCAGCAAGGAAACCACTAAGCCATCCACTGTGGACGGTTCTGGACTAGTGGCACCTGGGAAAGAGTACTCTACAAGAGAATGGCATTCTGGGGCATGTTTTCCTGAGAATCATGGTGTGACCTATGGAAAGAGGCTAGGTATATCTCTGGACTTTGAAAACCCATCTCTTGGTGGTTTTTAAAAAGTTGCCATGGCGCTTTGAGGGTGCAGAGAGGAAACCATCTCTTAACCATCTCTTTCTGTTCAGTTCCTCCAACAGTCGGATTTCAACCGGCTGATCCAAGGCTACTCGTCAGAGCACAGACTTCTTACAAAGCTCTATGGCTGCGGGCAAGGGAGCTGGTAGGGAAAGTGGATGATCAATACCTGGGAAGTCATACGAAGAGAAGAGGGCTGGGCTCTTCTAATTCAGGGGCAGGTTCCTCTGGGAACAACTCCTGGATCTAACTTGGCAGGGGGTGGGGGGCAGGACGTACACAGATGGGCAGAGGGGCAGTATCTTTAGGAGAATTGAACACAGTGAGTGAAGTTGAAGAGCTGGGGTCTGATTCTAGATGTGACAGCTAAGTTAGGGTGAAGAGTTTGTACTGCGGACGTGGTCAGAGAGGCAAGAAGTACACAGTTCTCTTAAAATCCCGAACTGATCTCGCCTGGCAGACACCCTCCGGATCTGGGAATTGGCGGAAGAGGAAGAGAGGATACCGGCGTTTTGTCAGGTCATTTTTGTGTCCGTAGTCCTCATATCCTCTCCTTTTAGTCAAAACTTATTCTGTGTCCAGGTTCCCAGTTGGCCGATGATGGCAAAGGGAAAGGAGGCGTTAAGTAGTAATGATAACATTCATTCTTCTCTACCGCTGGTATTCAGTCAACAAACTCTCCCTGAGGGTAAGGATTAACGTGGCTTCTGCTCCCAAGTAGTTGAGTCCAGCTGGGGAGTCAGAGAAATAAACCACTGCTACCGGTACTACTACTAGTCCTTGCACTTCTGTGCTCAGTTCTGTAATGGAGGAATGCATGAGTCATGGAAGTTTGCAAGAGGAGAGGGGGCTTAATGCTGCCTAAAGCGAGGGAGGCCACAAAAAGCCTTGTGAAGGGCGAGATGTCTAAGCTTAGTCTTGAAAGATGATCTAGGTAGACAAGCGGGTTGAGCTGTGGGCTGGGTGGGGAAGAGCTTCAATGACCACATGCCAAGGAGGAGTCCTGGAAGTTAGTGCTGGGGTGGGAATGGAGGGCCATGTGGGGGCGACAAATGAGGCTGCTGAGGAGGCCAGGCTGGTCAGGGAGGGCCTTACACGCTATGCCAAGGTGTGCGGCTTTACCCTGTGTGGGAAGCAGTCAGGGGGTTAAGCAGGGGAGCAGTCTGATGAGGGCAGCCGCTCTTAGGGGGCATCTCCAGGGATGGGATGGAGGGCAGGCTGGGGGCACAGAGACTAGAAGCAGGTGACCAGTTGAGAAGTGACTGCCTTACTCCAGACGGGAGCTGGGGGAGGGCCTGCAAAAGACAGTGTGGGCTCCAGAGAGTCAGGGGGCACAGGAAGTGGCTGAATGAGAGAATGGGAGAAGCAGGGAGAAGAGAAGCTCCAGGGTGAGCCGCAGGTTTCTGCCCAGGGTGGCTACCATGCTGTGGAGGAGAGAGGTCAGGAGCAGGGTGGCGGAGTAGCGGTGGGGAGAGCATCCGTTTCACTTTAAATGCATTGAGAATGGACCTGAAGGGCATCCAGAGAGACACATGGGCAACAGGCACCCAGTCTGGGGCTTAGGAAGAGGAGATGTGGGGTGTGCTGTGAGCTGCGGGTATGGACGAGCCCATCCTGGGAAAGTCTGATGGGAAAAGGGTGCTAGGAGACCTGGGAGCAATAGCCACTGGAAGTCAGGTGGAGGGAGGCTGGGAGGAAGATCACAGTCGCTCAGGAGAAGCGTGTTTCAAAATGGGAGTTCTAGCCTAATGGTCACAGAGACGTCACTGGATGAGGATGACAAGTCCTCCGTCAGACGTGGTAGGGCGAAGGTCAAAGGAGGAGCAGTGTCTGCATGGGAGAGGTGAACAGGAAGTCAAGAAGGAGAAAATGCACAGGCCACCTGCTCTGGGAAAGACAGATGAGGGGTGGGGTGGCTGTGGCTGGAGGCAGGGGGCTCTGGGAGCCCCCGTATTCTGGCAGCAGCACCAAGGTTGGCAGGGCCTGGCAGTGGTACAAATAGTGTCTGGTGCTTCCCAGCTACGTCCCAAGTCTCACATGTGCTCGTGGGGAGTGTCCAGGACCCCCAGCTCATCCCACACGTTCTCGCGCCTCAGTTTCTTCGCTCAGGAGAGGAAGGGGCCGTACCACAGCACTGCTAGGTCTCCTTTGAACTCTGAATTTGGATTGTCTTGATGGTTATTCCTATGCTATCGGCAAGACTCTGAATGGATAGAATCTCGAAATTCTGGATGGCATTTTCGTATGGATGGCAAAAAGCCTTCGAATGTGTGAAACCTTCGGCCTCTTGAGAATTTATTCTAAAAAGTCACTACACAGGAGAATGAAGAGTGGGTATTCACAACTTTGTTCATTGTAGCATTGGTAATAATATAAAAAAACAGATACAACCTAATGTCCAATAGTAAGGGATTGGCTGAGTAAATTATAGTACATCCATATGGTAAACTACTTCTGCACTAAAAATCATGGTTTAGAAGAATATGTGTTGACATGGGAAAATGTTAATGATATATTGCTAAGTAAAAAGCTACATTACAGAATGTACAGTATGATACATTCATTTTAAAAATTTTTGATTAGGACACAGACCAAATCTTTAATTAATGTCATTTTTTTCTTCTCTTGGCAAGCAAGAAGAGTATTATCTGGAATAATGTAACCAAAAAACTAAGCAGAAAGAGTTATACACTAAGTGTCTTCATGTAAATTTTTAAGTCATTAGAAAAATCGAAAGTAGGCTGTCACTGAGTCGAGGAGTGGAGAAATTCTGAAATTATAGAATTTTAGAAATGGAATTTGCCCCAGAGAACATGGGGCCTACCCTCCTCACTTTTCTTTTTTTCTTTAACTTTTTTATTTTTAAGTAATCTCTACATCCAATGTGGGGCTCAAACTCAGAACCCCAACATCAAGAGTTGCACGCTCCACTGATTGAGCCAGCCAGGCGCCCCATTCTTCTCACGTTTCTGATGAAGAAATTCAAGCTTAGGGGAAAGTCTAGGGTAGTTACTGGTTCAGTGTGGTGCTGGATGGCCAGGCCTAGAATGGCCTCCGGGTTCCCAGGCTGTGCCCTCAGAGAGCCCCTGTTGATGCTTACGAGGTGACCGGATCCCTGAGCACTCTCAGGTAGGGCTCTGCGCTCCTCCTCTCGTTTCAAGCCCTGGAGACCCGTGCAGTTTAAGGCTGCTCCAGGGCTTTAGGACTGTTCCTGCCGCGTCACTTCATTTTTGCTAAGCTGAACTTTGGGGACATGGCTGCAAACGTCCCGTAGCGCATGGTCACGTACTAATGCTGCGGCCCTCTTCCAAATGCAGGAGAGAGGGTGCCAGGCCTGGCTTCTTTTGTGGCCCTATGGCCAGCTGACCACCACGGTCACTCTATCATCTCTTGCCTGGACTATTGCAATAGCCTCCTCACAGGTTTCCCTGCTCCTTTTCCTGACATGAAGCAGGCCAGAAGGATCCTACTAAAACCCAAGAAAAAACATGCCCCTCGTCTGCTCACATGCCCCAGGGTGTCCTGATACACACACAGAACAAGCCTGAGCCCTCACCAGACCCTGCCTCATCTGGTCCCCTCACCTCCTGGATCTCCTCTTCCACACATCCTCACTTGTCCCCCACAAGCCTGCAGCCACATCGGCCTCCCAGCTCTTCCTGGGACATGGCAGCACCTGCCCCAGGAACTTTGCACTGGCTTGTCCCTCTCCCTGAGGGTTCTCCTCCCAGATTTCTGCTTGCCTTGCTCCGTTACCTCTTCTAAGTCTTCATTTGAATCTCACCTTCTCCGTGAGCCCCTCCTTGAGCACTCTGGCTCTGCAGCCCTGCACTGTATTCCCCCCAAGTAGTTACATCTTCTAACGCACCAGATTACTTAGATGTTATGTTACACCTTCTAACGCACCAGATTACTTATTGTCCCTGTTTGTCTCCCTCTTCTAGGAAGTAAGCTCCATGACAGGAGGGATCTTTGTTTTGTGGACTGATGCATCCAAAGTACCAAGAATAGAGGGGGGCACAGGGTAGCCACTCAAAAAATGTTTGCTGAATGAAAGCAAAACATGGGAAAAAGTTAAGAACTTAGAAACGCTTCCCTTACCAGGAAAGCACACGGAGGAAATTTAAGACAGTGTTCAGGAAGAGCCACCTCAATGTATACAAGTAAGCACTGTGGTTTAGGGGCACCTGGGTGCCTCAGTCAGTTAAGCGTCTGACTTCGGCTCAGGCCATGATATCATGGTTTGTGAGTTCGAGCCCTGCATCAGACTCTGAGCTGACAGCTCAGAGCCTGGAGGCTGCTTGGGATTCTATGTCTCTCTCTCTTTCTCTCTCTCTCTCTCTGCCCCTCCCCCGCTCATGCTCTGTCTCTCTCTGTCTCTCAAAAATAAACAAATGTTAAAAAAAAAAAAAAGAACTTCCATTTATGTCTAAATGGAAGTCTGCCTACCCCCACCCCCATTTCTAACTCTGAGGCCCAGAAACACAGTCCTCCTTCCATATACTGGAAGCCCCCCCACCCCTTGTGTTAGCCTCCAATCTAGCCTTCAGTTGTGCAGACTGTTTGATGATTCATTCATTCACTCACTCATTCATTTATTCTCCACATATGAGGCACAGAACCGGATGCAGTCCTGCCCTTAAGGGGATCACAGTGCAGAAGGGGAGCAGACACAGGACAGACTACCCTACAAGGCATATGGAAGCACTTTGTCGGGGTCAGTACACTAGGCAGCCTTCATCGTGGGGGACGGTTTGAAGGGTGCCTTGAAGTCTGAGTGGGGTAAGAGAGGGAAGAGGAAGGAAGACATCCTGGCAGGCATACATGGCAAGGGCTTGGCAGTGGGGAAAACACTAGGGCTATTTCGCGGTTGCTGTGCTGGTTGGAATGATGGGCTCATGTGGGGTTGAGGAGGGTTAGAAAAGCTGGGCTAGGGCCTGACCTTAAAGGGTCTGGTGGCTACCTTTGGAGGCTTAGTTTTCTAGTTCTGAATTTGTACATTTTACAGGCTTCTGGAGAAATGGAGAGTTGGCTCCTTTCTCAGCAAACAGACGGGGTTTAATTGCTGTTACTGTCAGTGTAGTTGCAAATATCATATAAAAAGGGCTTTTTGGCTAATTGTTTTTAGAATAAAAATTCAAGAACTATGTATAGATATTATGCATCCAGGGTACTTTAAAGATCAAACTGTTTATATTACCCTTAAATACAGTCTTTAGCACGAGGCACTGGGAACTGTGAGTGACTGGGACACACAACGATCCCCCAGGGCTTAAGATGTCGGAACAATATGACAGCAGTAACTTTTTTACTGGGGGGGGCAGGTGGGGGAGGCTGCAGCCAGCACCGTTTGATTGGCCGGAGGCCCCGAGAAGAATAGACAGCTAAGCTGGGTAATTTCACAGGCACCATTAATCTAAATGCTGCCTTCATGCAGACCCTCTCCTCCCCTCCCCCCGCCCTCCCCCCCACCCCCAGAACGCTGAATTCCATGGGCTTCTGGGGGTGGGCTGGGGTGGAAGAGAAGGGGCTGCACTGCCCATGGGCTTCTGTAGAACCTCAGGCTGTGAGGCGGAGGAGGAGGCTGGAGGCGGCAAGAGTCTCAGCTCTTCCCATCTTGTCCCCTTTCCTCAACCCAAATGGTACTGAGAGGATTTCTGAGCCACACAAATAAAGCAGATTCATATCTAGTCATTGCCATCCTGTCTTCATGCTCAAGCCTCTCTCAAATTTTAACTTGGGAGCTTTTAGAAAGGCAAATTTATCTGTGACACCATCCAAATTCTATTTTATTGGAATCTCAAAGGATGCAATTGACTCCTGAGAAAGCTGTGGGCTTCTCCTTTTGATATTTTCCCAAAGTCTGTGTGTGCGTGTGTGTGTGTGCGTGTGTGTGTGTGTGCGTGCTCATGCACGCACATGCATGCACATTTGTTTTAGGGTTCTCTACTTATGTACAAACACATAATGCATATTCACAAGGCAGTTACAGAAGTGTGTGTGTATATATATGTGTGTGTATATATATATATATATATATATTCATCACATATATGTGTAATACAGCACAGACTCCTGTAAGCCAATATTTAAGTTATCATATTTAATTTATTCAACAAACATTTAATTAGCACTTCCTATTCATTAAACACTGTCCTGGGTCTTGGCAGTAAAGCAATGAACAAGTCAGATAAAGCTCCTGCCTTAGGGGGACTAACACTGAAATCCACTGGAGTCTTAACACAGGGTTTCCAATAAATGAGCAGAAATCTGTATTGACATCCATCAAGTGAGATAGTAGGATATGTCAACAGATCAGTGTTTCCTTATTACGGGAGAGACAAACCATTTGGGGCCAACAGTGGCAAGGAAGGGTGGCTCTGGGGTTCCCTCTCTCAGGGAAGGCCACCTCTCAGGGCTCAGGGCGGAATGCTTCTGGTGCTTATAAGGTGGAGATGAAAGAGCTAGGGGTAGGGATAAGTGCGACCAGCACATCCTAGCCATGCTTCTGGGAGTTTTTTAATGTCTTCCTTCTCCATGAAGCCTTCCCTATTCATCCCAATCATAACCAACGTCTCCTTCTTATGAGTTTTCGTATTGCCTATGCAACTCAGCAGGCACTTGACGTTATGTTGGTAGGCATTCTTTTCGTTCTAGGCTTAGGTTGCTCTAACAATGAACACTCAGGACCTGGCCCTGCATTCTTGGGGACACAGATGAAGGACAATGGTTCTGCCTGTGAGGAACTCCCAGCCCGGCAGGGGGAAAGGGAAGCAAACCTGTACTGACTGGCGCCAGGTCTGTGACAGAGGTGTGCATGGGGTGCTACAGTGGGGAGGGGTGTAAGGCAGTGGAGGGGGCATGGGGTGGTGTGGCACTTGGGGCTCTGCAGCAGAGGTGATGCTTAAATGCTCCCAAAAGAAACCAGGCTCCTGTGAACAGGGACCTTACCCACTTCTCTTTACATTCCCCATAGTTGTGATAATCATCTTAATTTGTAATTAGTTGTAATAATCATCTTTCTTTCTGTGCAATGTAATTTTTTTCAAATAGCATTTTAAATTTAAAATTCTGATTGTAAAACAATACATGATAGAAAATTTGGAAAAAATTTGGAAAATAGAACATTTTGGAAAAAAAGACAGCACTCATAATCCTACTACTCAGACTTAACTACTATGAATATTTTGGTGCATATACTGTCCAGCTTCCTTTTGCCATGCCTATTTTCCCACGCAACAAAAGTAGGTCACGCTCTGTATAATTGTTTTTAATTTGCTTTTTATTTTTTCACAACCATTTGGCACAAGTATTTTTATTGATGGCCTTACCTATTCATCTTCAGCCGTTTTAATGGCTGCATAATATTCTGTGGGCCATAATTTATTTGCTAATCATCTCTTGTTGGACAGATAGGTTGTTCCTGGTTTTTCAACAGCACTGTGGATGAACTGTGCTCACATTCATTATAATTTCCTTAGTATAAGTTTCTAGGAGACTGTTGGGTCAAAGGATACATTCATTTTGAAAGCATCTGATCTTTGATACATACCAAATAACCCTGCAAATGTGTTTTCCATAACTTACACGCCCATCAGCATTATACGAGAGGACACCGGATGCTATTATTGCTGGTTTTTAAAGAAAAAAACTCAAACATTGCCAGTTTAATGGCCACAGTTGGTGTGTGATTTCTTGTTTTCACTGGACTTCTGTAACAGTGTACATTTTCATTTTTCCTATGTTTATGTTCTATTTCTTTTTAAAGAACTTCCTATTGTGGTCTTTTGTCCATTTTTCTACTTATTAAAAAATAAATTAACAGCGAACACTAATTGAGTACCTTCTGTATGTCAGGCATTCCCCTAAGCACCTTCTTATACTGCTTCATTTCGTTTATTCCTTCCAACAGCCCTGTGAGTTATGTACAATTTTGATCTTATTAATTTGTAAGTGCCTCATCTACTGAGGATAGTAACCCTTTGTCCTATATATCACCTTTTTTTCACTGTGTTGATTGTGTTTTGATTTTGTCTATGGAGGTTCTGACCTGCAGAAGTTTGAAGGTTTTATGAGGTCAAATCGGTCAGTCATTTCACTTCTGCCTTTGCAAATACATATTAAGGTTTTTTCTATCTTAGACTGGAGGAATATTAAGCTATATTTTCTTTTGGTTCTTTTACGGTCTAATTTTTAACATTTAAATATTTAATCCATTTAGAATTTATTTTGATCATGGTATGAGAAAGAGCTTATTTTTCCCCCCAAATGATTAGCCAGTCATCCCCAAACCATTTATTAAATAATCAGTCTTTTCTCTTTGATTTTGAGAGGACTCCTTTATCAAATGCTGTTTTAAATTGTTTCCTATCCTTCTATTCAGTCTCAATGATGTGTCTATCTTCTCCCACCAGTACCATACTTTTTAATAATTACAGTTTTATAACCTGTATTAATATCTAAAAGTAACCTTAAGTTCCAACAAAAATCATTTTGTCAAGTTGCAGTAAAAACCCCTTCCTTATCAACAAAGAGCACATATAAAAATTAATTTGGAAAATACTGATGTGTGAACTTATGTTATCTCTACATATATTAAAGTCTTTCATACTCTCTCTGAAAGTTTTTTTATTGAAACTCTTTACATTTATTGGGTGGTTTATTAATACTCTATACTGTATATTAGTATAAGATACAAATGGATTTATCTTATTTTCTGAACCCGAAATCAACAGACATGTTGAAAAGATTTTTTTAATCCTTCTAAGTATCAAAGACATTTTAGGAGGTATAGTTCTTATGCTGAAATGTGGAAATTTCTGAGCATTTCTATGGTTAAGAGGACAAGGTGGGAATATTTAAAATTGGAAGAATAGTGGCTAAATCCCAGAGGTATGATGGGTCTCCAAGCCCAAGGTTCCCAGTACAGTGCCTGCACCATGGTGGACACTCGATATTTATGGATGACTTCACACAGGCATACTGTCAGATACTTAGTGTTGAGTGCTGGCAAACCCAAAGTAAGAATTAAAAGCAATGACTCAAGGGGCACCTGGGTGGCTCAGTCAGTTAAGTGGCTGAATTCGGTTCAGGTCATGATCTCACGGTTCATGAGTCTGAGCCCCACATCGGGCTCTGTGCTGACAGCTCAGAGCCTAGAGTCTGCTTCAGATTCCGTGTCTCCCTCTCTCTCTCTGCCCCTCTCCTGCTCGCACTCTGTCTCTCTCTCTCTCAAAAATAAATAAACATTAAAAAAAAATTAAAAGCAGTGACTCAGGTTGGCTCTTTTAACTTGGAAAATATTGATGACAAGTTCCCCAATTCCCCTGGCAATTCTGAATGGTATATATGTGTGTAACTCATTTCCCCAGTGGGTCTGAGTTCCTCGAGGGCAGGAATTTAATTCTATCCTTTTAGAGTCCCCATGATGCCCAGCAGAATCTTGAATCAGGAGTGCTCAGTTAATTGTATTTGAGTTGGATGGAACTGTCCCTTGCTATCGTAACTAGGGACAGTTTGGTCAATAAGAAGGGGGCTTCCTCCAGGCAGCATTCTGCCCTGGCTCTGTGGAGAGGACATGCCAAGCACAAAAGCCCTATTCTTTGCCCACATGCTGCCATTCTGCAGAGAATGCCAGCACCCCAGATGGTTAGAACTGAAAGGGGCTTAGGGGACCATGCAGGCCAGCTCCTCATTTCCCCTGAGAGGGCACCAGGGCCCAGGGGGACGAATTATCCAACTCAAAGTCAGTGAACTGGTTGGCAGGAGTTCAGAGTGATTCTGAAGGGGATGTGGTGGGCTGTAAGCAGAGATTGGAAACTGAGTGGACATTGATTTGGGAGAGAAGTGGGGAGTGGATTCGTCAGGTAGGGGGATGGCAGGAGAAGAGGTCTGTAGGTGGGAGGAAGTCGTCAGTGGTGAGCAGGAACGGTGGTCAGTGGTGGGTGCTCAGTTGGTGGAGGGTGTCTATTTGCTGGAGGAGGCTGCTGGCAGACCGCTGCGGGGTCCATGTGGTCAGAGGAGTGGGAGAAGAGTGTCTTGCTGTTGTCTGTGGGTGGGACGACGCAGTGTATTCTGACAGCCTAGCCAGGAGACGACAGCATGAAAGGTGAGGTGGTCAGGGTGAGTACCCTGGCTGGGATGGTGGCTGCGAAGGGCTAATGCCAAGAAGAATGGCTGTGTTCTGGGTAGAGGGCCAGATGTGTGCCAGGGCAGGAGGAAGGCGAGCAGAGTCTTCCCACGGGGCTAGGAAACTAGGGCAAGTGCCCTGGGACAACTAGGAAACAAGACAGCGTGGAAGCCAGTGCTAAATTGTGCGGCACAGACTAAGTGCTAGGTGGGAGGCCAGACAAAGGGAGGGGTCCTGGAGTAATAAGGAAGGTGGATTTTGAGCAGAACTTTAAAAAAGAGCAGTTTTTGGAGAGAAGTGGGCTCCAGGTATATTAATCAGGTTTTTCTTTTCTTGTCTTGTCTTGTCTTGTCTTTTCTTCTTTTCCTCTCCTCTCCTCTCCTCTCCTCTCCTCTCCTCTCCTTTCCTCTCTCTCTCTCTCTTTCTCTCTTTCTCTCTTTCTCTCTTTCTCTCTCTCTCTCTCTCTTTCTTTCTTTCTTTTGTATTTTATGATGCTTTGGTATTCCAGGGGTTTGCTAATCCAGGAGAGATTGTCCTTCTCAGGGCTAGCTAATTCCTAGAGATAGCAAACAACCCATTATGCAGACCAGCCAATGCAAAGCCCATACTGCCAACCACATCCTACATCTGTCACACACCAAGCCAATATTCCCCTGTCCTAATCACCCTGGGGCCAGGTACCAGGAGACTAGAGACCACTCTCATAGCTCAGAGCCCACTGAGATTACTCAAACTCTCCAATCCTAAAACTGCTCGAACTCCCCTCCCCTGCCTCACCCACTCCTTCCAGTAAAAACCACAGATAAAAGACTGTGGACCATGCTCGCCTCTTGCTCCTTCTGCCTCCTGACTGATCCCAGTGCTTCCCCAGGTGGCTCTGCATGGTGTGGCATGTATGGCATGTCCCCTTCTCTTAGGAACTATGAGGAATAAAATTCTTTTAAATGGCATTAATGTCTATGTGTCGTCTCCCATGGGAAGGGGCAGCTGGTGGAGGAGAAACTTTTGGGGAGACACGGCTAGGTTCAGATCTGCCTCCTTCCTTGTCTCTGCCCCCATCTCACTTTCCTTCACTGCCCAGGGGCCCCCTGCTCTGGATTGCTATGAGTGGCCCAGCCAACACTCCAGAATTGTTTATTGCCACTTTGAGTCTGGGGCTTAAGCCAATCCATGACTTCTCCCCTAATAAGCAGCCGTTCCAGCCTTGCCTTCAATTGTGGCCTAATGCTTTCCCTGCCATTAAGGAATTTTAAGCACTTCTAAAGTCAGTGGGGGAGAGAGTTTGGGAGGCAGAGATGGGTGGACTGGGAGATCTTACCCAGAGCCTCTACAGTTGCAGTCCTTGGCTGGGGCCAGGTGAAGCTCATGAAATGCCAAATTTTGATTTGGAAAGGGAAAGGAGGTGAGACCTGAGCAGCCCAGGAGGCCCAGTCAGTCACCCAGTGAGTGCCCTAGGCCCGCAGGGCACATGCAAGGCGGCGGCCTCTCTCATTTAGCTAGAGGGACAGTCTCGTTCACCTGGGACGTGAAAGGAAAGAGCAGGAGGACTCAATTCTGGTCCACATCCTGCACAATAAGCTTAGATGACTTTGGACCTCAGTTTCTTCATTTGTAAAATGGAGGATTAGGATCACATAACTCTGAGGGCCCTTCCAGCTCTAGAGATCTAGAATCTGTGAGGGAGGGGAGGATCCCTCAGCCATGATGCCAACCCTATCCCAGCTTCAGGCATGTGTTGGGACCCTTTACTCCTCATGGCAAAGGAAAATAAAGGTGCCCCAGTGCTGTGCCCCTCCCAGAGTAGGCTGATTCCATCTTGTCTCCTGGGGCAAGTGGCACCTCAGGCTGTAGGGTATACATGGCAGGGCCTCATGGGACTAGTCCTCAGAGCCCCTGGGATGACAGTTCACGTTCATTCTCCAGAATTGGAGCCAGATTGGGGAAGGTGAGTGTCCTGCCCAAGGTGGGGCTGCAGAGGGCAGCAGACTTGCTTCTTGGAGCCAAAATGCACATCTCCCAGATCCTGTGGGAGAGTGTCAGCTCATTGTTTATCCTTCACAACGTGGGAGCAGTCCAGAATTTGGCTGGCTTTGCCTCAAGAGATGAATATATGCCCCTCTTTCTTGGCCATATCCTCCCTGCCCACCCTAGCCCTCCCTGGCTGTTGGAGCCCTGGCCACCCACCTTTCCTACCCTCTCCCTGCCCACTCCCTTTGAGCTGCTGTAGCTCTTCTCTCTACCTGATTCAGTACTTCCTGGTTTTGTTCCTTAGTTTTTAAGTCTTTCTTCTGCCCCCAAACGATGGTAACCCCCTGAAGGCAGGCTCTTTGTTCTAATGTTCCCTGACCTCCCCCAGGACCTAGCATAGCAGGTATGAGTGGAAACCTGTACAATGAGGTAATGCTGGGGAAAGATACTTTGGTTTGGAAAACCTATGTGAGGTCACAGCTGTGTTTGAGAGGCGAGATTCCCTTCCTCACAGGGGGAGAACCGGGGGACACTCTGTGTCAGTATACATCATCTCACTGGAGTCTCACATAAGCCCTGTGTTTCTGCCTTTTATAGATTGGGGCTCATGAAAGCAGGTCATTGGTTCAGAATCACAGAACAGCCATATGGACCCAGGTTCACCTGATGTAGGTATTCCTAGTCTACTACTGCACCACACTGCATCCTGGAGCAGAGGTCCCTGCTAACTGGTGGCCGGGTCCTCAAGGAGGCACCTGTTCCTGACATGCAGTAAATGCGGGGACTAGAAACAGCAGTGGGGGAAAGAGTTATGGGAGGAGGCTGGGCTCTTGATCTCTGCTACCTGGAGTCCAGTTCCTAAGGAGATCAAAGTTTCTGTTGGGGATGTGTTTATTTGTTAGGGAAAAGGCAGAACATGAGCTCACTCCCTGAGAAATGGTTTTGCAAAAGCACATGCAGACATGCATCCACACACATGCATCCACATGTACACACACACACATATCCACACCCAGAGTCACCACAGCATGGCTCCCCAGCACTGTGGCCCTCCCCCAACCAAACTCAGCTCTCCTCCTACCCTATATGTGCAATCTTGTGAAAACTCCACCACTCTTAAGGTTAATAAGGCTCATTTGCTTAAGATAGCACCTGTTTCTATGGTGACTCCTGCCACCCAGAATCTGTTCATCAACTGAGACAAGAAAACAGTGACTTCCACCCTCTTTGAAAGGAAAAAGCTAATTCTTAGCCAAGGGCTTGACAGGGTAGCAGCCCAAGGAGCTCTGGGGGGTCTGTCTTTCCACCCGATTTAGGTCCTTCCCTGCAGCCCCTCCCCCCTACCCAAGCAGAGTCCTGGATTCTTCCAGAGAGCTCTGGACTGTGGTTTCCTCCTCCTCATCTCTCTGGGAAGCAACAGCACTCACTGTGGGGTGGGTGGGGTGGGGGTTGCTGTCTCCTGCCCCTCAGTCTCTGATCGCCCCACACCGACTCCACCAAGTCTTTCTGGGCTGAGGCTGGCAGGAGAGAGCCAGGAACACCTGGACCTTCCTCTCCATCCCACTGCCCACTACTCAAGGCCTATTGCTCACCCTGGCATGACTGGATTCCTGCAGCCGCCCCCAGCGTGCCTCCTGCCATGGGGTTGTCTTTCTCCAGTTGATACGGCAAGCTGCGGCTGACTTTCTTCTAAACCAGAGCTGTTTAGGCCTCGCCCTGCTCACTGGCCCACTCTGATCCTCTAAGGTCTGTAGCTGAGGTTTGCACGCTGTCCTGACACTAGTTCCAGCTGTGGGTTGAAAATCACTAGGGACGTAGGTTCCAAGGCCGGCGTTGCTAAGAATAAAGCTCCAGTGAATGGTTTACCTTTTACAATCAGTTGGAGCAGCTTCCACATCCTCCCTCTAGCGCCACTCTCTCCGGCACTCTGAAACACTTTGTTGACTGGGACAGCAGGCACACAGGGAACTGCCCGGAACGTGGAGCTTGGTTTTTGTGTTCAGAGACCCAGGGGCGTGTTGTGCATAAGAACAACATTTTGGCAGAAAGAAAGGTTGAGGCTTGCTGATTAGAGGATCAAGTAAGGTATTAAACTCTCCGAGCTGGATGTTATGGCCCAAATACCTAACCGGCTCCTTTCCTTGGCAGTAACTGGGGCCCTCGGAGGGGGAGACCTGGAGCAGTGTCATCCAGCTAGCAAGTGGTGTAGGACCCCCGTCTCTGAATCCCGAGCTCCTTTCAAAGAGTCACCCAGTTTTCTGCTAACTAGAACCAATTCCTCATGGCCTCCAAGGCCCTCCACAGCCCTGGTCCACTGCCTCTCTGCACTCATCTCCCAGCATGGTGCTCTGCTCTAGGCAGGCTGGTGCCAGGCTCTAGTACAAAATCCCAGGAGCTGGAAGCTGGAGGAAGCAGTCTAGAGCCAACTGTGTCCAACCTTTTGCTCAATCCCTGGCAGGCGGCTTCTTCTTGAACATCTCCAAAGACAATATACTCACTCCCCTCCTCAAGAGACCACCTTAAAAGGCCCCATGGCTCTAAACACACCTGATGTAGCCCAAAGTCGGGCCTCCTCTTCTGGCATCTCCCCTGACTTCCAGCCTCATTTCAGTCTCCTACTTGAAATCTCCGGTGTTGTTCTAAAGAGCATCTCAGAATTAACTGCTTGCTTCAGATCTTCAGAACTTCAGATCCTCCCCTCCTACACCCCAACCTGCCCATCCTCCAGTGTTTCCCATCTCAGTAAATGGCACTGCCATTTGCTCAGGCCCCAAATCTAGGTGCCATCCTTGGACCATCCTTCGCTCACCATGTCTAATCCATTGGCAAGTTCAATAGGCCCTCAACCTCAAATAGACCCCAGAGCTGTCCTCTCCATGCCCACTGCTGTCATGTGGTACAAATCACCCTCATCCCTCCTAAAGGAGTGACACAACATTTTGTGGCCACCCTGCTGCCACCCTACACAGCAGTTAGAGTGATTTTTTTTTTTTAATTTTAGAGAGAGAGAGAATATGTGTGTGTGTGTGTGTGTGTGTGTGCACGTGCGCATGCACATGGGAGCTGTGGAGAGGGGCAAAGAGAAAGGGAATCTTAATCTCCACTGAGTGTGGAGCCTGATGCAGGGCTCGATCCCATGAGCCTGGGATCATGATGACCTGAGCCAAAATTAAGAGTCAGACACTCAATCGACTGAGCCACCCAGGCACCCCAGAGTGATCTTTCAAAGACACAAAGCAGGAGTGCCTGGCTGGCTCAGTCAGTAGAGCGTGCGACTCTTGATCTCTGGGTTGTGGGTTTGAGTCCCATGATGGGTGTAGAGACTACTTAAACAGCAACAAAAATACACAAAACAGTTATCAACCTCTTTTTAAAGGCCTCCAATAACCATGTGTCAAACTCCCTCTACAGGCCTGGACACAAAGCCCTGCGACAGTGGTTTTCATTCCTAGGTTTTCCTTTCTTTTTCTTCCTTCCTTCCTTCCTTCCTTTTTTTTTTCTGTTTGTTTTAAATTGTGCTGAGGGGCACCTGGGTGGCTCAGTCAGTTGGGTGTCTAACTCTTGATTTTGGCTCAGGTCATGATCTCGCGGTTCATGAGTTTGAGCCCTACATTGGGGGCTCTGCACTGACAGCGAGGAGTCTGCTTGGGATTCCCTCTCCCTCTCTCTCTCTGCCTCTCACCTGCTTGCATTCTCTCTCTCTTTCTCAAAAAAAAAAAGATAAATAAACTTAAAGAAGTTTCTAAAAATTGTGCTGAGAACACTCAACATGGGATTTACCCTCAGCAAATTTTTAAGTGTACAGTACAGTATTAATCTTTAGAACTTAATCATTTTGTGTAACTGCAACTTTGTACTCCTTGTCTAGTGACTCCCATTTCCCCCTCCTCCACCCAGATGCACATTTGTATCATCTGGGAAAGCTTAACAGAAATTAAGGGCTGTTAAGCCTCTGTTTCCAGGGGTTCTGATTTAGCTGGTCTGGAGAATGGCTCCCAGGTGATTCTAACCAGGGAGAGGTCAAGGTTAAGACCCTCTGTCCTTCAGAGCCTCCCTCACTGCTCACCTCCTGTGCGCTTGATCACTCTGCTCCAGCTGCACTGGTCCTCTTTCTGTTCCTGGAAACCACACCCCACCTCCCCCTAGCCGGTTTCTGTCTCAGGACCTTTGCTCCTGCTATTTCCTCTGCCTACATACTGTTTCCTCACCGTTCACCTGCCGAATTTCTACTCTGCTCAAGGGTCACCTCCTCTGAGGGGCTCACCTCCTCTTCCCCCAGGTTCTTGGGACTTAACTCCACCCTGACACTCCCACTCTGTACTGTATGTAGTCATTGATTTACTTCTCTACTCCTCTCACCAGACTGGTTGCTCTTCCCTGGAAGGGATTTGACTTTATAAACTTTTGAAACTTTTATAAACAGAGTTTTGAAACTCTGCAGTGCCTGAATAAAAACTATCACCCAAGCTGTGCTGAACACATGTCGAATGAATGAATGAGTGAATGAATGAATGGGTGAACAGAGGTGGTCTGACCGATGCAGAAAAAGGGAAATTATAATCTTCAATGATCTAAAAGCCTTTACTTCCATTGATGTGATCTAAGACGACATTAACTTTCTTAACTCCTGCATTATGGTTTAACATTCTATTATTAGCTTAAAATTAGCTTAAAAATTAACTAAAACTCCTTGGAGCCTTTTTCCTCATGAACTCCTGCCATGCAAGATCTTCCACATTTTGTACTTGTGCAATTGATTTAGAACCTAAATATAGAACTTTAGATTAACCCCTATTACATTTAAATTTTTCATTGCAGGCCCATCCTTGCAATTTGCTAAAATTAACTGTCTTGTGTCAGCCACCATGCCAGCAATTCCTTGAAACTTTGTGTGATCTACAAATTCGGTGAGCATGCTATCTATAAAGATAGCAAACAAGATGGGGCCATGAAAGAGTCCTGTGTTGTGTCACCAGGGACCACCTGTAAGGTTGACATTAGTCAACACTCTTCAGGAATTGTTAACAAGCCACAAACCCACCTACCACAATAGTCACCAAAGCCATATTTCTCCCCCTTGCCTACAAGGTTACCAGGATGAACTTGGTCTAACACCTTGGTTAGTCAAGCTGTGCTGTGGACCTCCTCCTGGTCCACTGGATCAGTGCTTTTATCAGCAAGGACATCTGAGTGGTGAGGTGCGACTTGTTTTTAGTGACCCTATGCTGACTCCCAGTGTTCACTGTTTTCTATGTTGTCTTGGACCATCTGTTTATCAAATGGTTATGGAATTTTGGTGTGGATTGATACCACACTCACCAGCCTAAATTCGGGAGTTTACATTTTCCTCTCCTATTTCTGGAAATGCTTTTGTGATCATAAATCTAAGTTCTTTCTGGGCTTTGAAGGTCTTAACTCATGAGAAATTAACTTGTGCAAAGCAAGTAAGTGTTTACAGGTTGCAGACAGGGTTTCTACAGAGAGGGGAGCAAAAACGGTCCACAGAGGCCTGAGCCACCCAGAAGGTGTGAGATACCACAAGCCACTCAGCAGGAGCATCATGGGGGCTGGCGGGGCAGGCAGGCCACATCCTCAGAATGGGGACCAGTGGGGCAGGCGGGGCCACATCCTTAGAGGCCTTAAATAGCACTCGGGCCAGATAGGACTCTGTCCTCAGATACTGAGGCGTCACCAAAGGGCTTCAACCAGGGAAGTAACATCATCATATTTTGATTTTAGAAAAATAGATAACGTTTGGTGGAGGTGGGGGGTACAGGAGGGGGACCAGCTAGTAGACTTCTGTAATAATCATCTAGAGAGAAGTGATAAGGGCTTTAATTGACTCAAGTGTCTTGGCTTTTATGTTTATGATTCTTCTTTTTTCCTATCCCATTCAAATGTCTGAGCTTTTAGTTATTCTGTTCCCTTCCTGGAATACAGTCTCTGGTATCCTCTGACTTTTCAGGCCTGCTCACAATTGAAGGCCCAGCTCAACCTGTATCTCCACTGTGAAGTCATCATAGAGTGATGTCATCTTATCTATCCATACATCCTCCTACCCACCCACCCATCCTTCCATCCTTCCTTCATTGTCATATTCATTCCTTCATACCTTCATGCCTTCATCAATTGATTCAATCAATACTTACTATGGGCCTTCTATGTTCCGGGTATCATGCTAAGTGCTGGAGACATAAGATACAATTCTGCTCTCCAGGAACTCATGGTCTAATCAGGAAAAGAGACTCACAAATAATAACAACCCAAAGAAGGACAAAGCTGGAGGCTATCATGAGCTGAATCTTGAAGGAGGAGTAGATGCCTCACTGCAAAGGGGAAAGAAAAGTGCTCTGAACTTTTATAGCTCTCTGAGTCTCAAGAGCCCAGGTAGAGTCGACACTATACCCTATGAGTTCTATTCTCCATTTCCTGTATGTTAGCCTTGTCCTTCCAACTGAAGAGCAGGAAAGAAATCACATTTTAAATTCTTCTAACATTTATTTATTAAAAGTCTATCTGTCTCTCTTGTCTATCATCTATTATTGTTATTTAAAAGACACAGTGCTGAGCACAGCATGTTAAATAGTTGGACTCAACACTTCACTGTTAAGTCCTATGCCTGTGTTGCCTTTTTCCCTTAAGGTCTTTCAACTGGTAACCACATGGACAGGCCATTCTCCCGGCCAGGCCTTGCCCTATATCTGGGAGGTGACATATGCTCCTTACTTTCTAAGCTTCCTGTGGAGGATTTAGGGTGATAGCAGACAGAAGCAGTAGAGAACCGGCACGTAAGTAGCACCTACCACGAGGCAGGTGCTGTGTTGCTGTGCTCTACACATTTTCTCCCAAGTCTTTGCGGTGTTTCTGCAAGGTTGATTCTACTGTCCTCTTTTACAGATGAGGGAACAGATTCAGGGAGGTAATTAATTTGCTTCCCAATAAGTCAGAGAATTTACCTCTTGGGTGTATGCTGCACCCCAAGGCCCAGAATCAGGGCTGTGCTATGGCTGAGGCAGGTGTGGCCAAGGACAGAGGCTAAGGACTGAGGACCAGGCACCTCAAACCACACCACTCACACCAGCACTCATAGCAGCCACAACTGGCCCTGACATCAGCTGTCACATGGGCCAGGCCTGAGAGTGGGTGTAGAACCCACCTCAACTCTGGAGAGGCCGCCATACAGTGTCATGATCGTATGTCTAGGCTCTAAATTCAAATCCCAATCAGCCACTGCTTGCTGTGCAATCTTGGACAAGTTGCACAACCCCTCTTCTCTTGTCTTTATTACCTTCCTCTTAGGGCTTTCGTTAAGATATTTAAATGAGACGTTCATGTAAATTAAGCACAGTGCCCAAAACCACATGCTAAATGTGCCGATGTTTTTTCTTATTTTCTTTCTTCCTCTTCTCTTTTCCCTTTCTACTCTTCCTTCTTTAGTTATTATTGCTGTTGTTAATATGCTATATGAATAGAAGCTATAAGAAGAGTGTCACTAGCCAGGAGAGGAAATACGCAGGTGGAAACATCTTACGGGTCATCTGCTCCAACCTTCTACGTAGCAGGGGAATTCCCTGGGTTACCCATGAATAAGTACTTTCAGCGATAAGAAGCTCCCTCCTCTGTGGAGTATATGCTCAGTTCTTAGGCAGTTCAAGTTCTTAGAAAGTTCTTTCTTATATGGAGCCAAAATGTACTTCCATGTAAGTTTCACCCATCGGTTCTAATTCTGCCCCATGGAGCACAACAGGATCTCCCCTGTTTTCCAACTAGATTCCTTCAAGTTTTTAATGAAATCTTCAAGGAATTTGTAGAGGCAGTTCTTGTGTCTTCCCTTTCTGTTCCAGCAGGCAACCCATCCCTGCCTCTTTCAGGTCCTGCTCATCTGACACAGCTTTTACAGAGCCTAGCCGTTCTGGTTGCTTTCCTCACGCTGCTCTTTCTTAACACAGTGTGGCCAGAACAGAAGACATTCTCCCAGGTGTGATATAAACAGTGCACACTAATAGAACTTTCCTGAAATTAAGCAAGGATCACTCTTTTGAATGTGCTGCCACCATCCCCCTTTGTCTCTTCCTAAGCACGTGTGCTCAGTCAGGGGTGGGGGACCGAGGCCAGTGGACCGTGACAAGCCCAGGTTCCTGGTGTCAGGGCAGGGTTGTTTGTTTCAGTCTTATCCATTTTACAGAGTGGCCATGAAGGGGAGCCAGGGTGCCGCCCTCTGTGCCCGTCAGAGCTGAGCTCAGAATCGGTAAGCAAGGCAGTGCTGTTCCCTCTGGGGGTGTCCATGGGTGTGTGTGAGCGAGGTGTATGTGCGTGAGTGTGAGTATGTGTGTGACAGGGTTGGGCGGGTGGGGAGAGAGACTGAGAGAGGTGGGGAGAGAGAGAGAGAGAGAGAGAGAGAGACAGAGAGAGAGAGAATTTTCTGCCTGATCCAGGAATTCTCCTGGATGGCAGAATTGGTTTCCATAACGACTTTCTGATATAAACATATTTGATAAAAATAAGTTAACAGTGGAGCTATGGTGGAGCACAGATTCTCAGAGTGCTGAGAGAGAGAGAGAGAGAGAGAGAGAGCGAGGGACAGAGCGAGAGAGAGCGCACGAGCTCTTCGAAGAACAGCACTTTCCTTTTTTTTTTCACCCTCCCGGTCATCCTCTCTCTACATAGTTTCCATAAACCAACTAAAAAGCTTTGTTGACCATATTCCTGTATAAACTGGCCCCTTTCCTGCCTGTACACATTTTATTCATATTTTCTCTCTCTCTCTCTCTCTTTCTCCTTAGTTACCTGAAGCACTACAGTATGTATGGGATAATATGATAAATTCATTTCCAATTCACTGCATTATCCCTTGAATATTTTAATGACTCATTGAATGGAGTAAAAAAAGCTATTGCAAATGAACAATTATGCTGCATTAGTCTGAGGGCTGATTATATTTAAACACTGCTCACATGGATAACAGGACACAGCGACCTCAGCATACGAGAGCTAATTTGGCTCTTATCTCCAAATAATTTTACACCGCAAATTACCATGAAAACCTAAAGGGCTTCAAAGACATTCATCAAAAGAGAATATTCCACTTTGTAGCAACATTTTATTTAAATTACTCTGAATGGGAATGAAGGCATCTTTGGGGTGGGACAGCGACAGCAAGATGGGGACTATGAGTGATAAGGAAATGCCGAAGGGTGCTGGCTTGTGTGAAAAATAAAAATGGAAGGTGTCGAGGAAAAAGTGCAGTCTTGACGGGGCAGGAAGCACACTGTAGGCCTGACTGTCACTTGTAGCCCAGTCCCCTGCCCTGGCTGTGGTCTGGTGGGGGTGGGGTACACAGGGCAGTTCCCAGAGACTGAATAATGGGACTGACCCCCACTGCTCCAACTACTGCTACCTCCATCTAAGCAAATCCTGGTCAGGTCAAGTCCTCCAAGCTGGCCTGAACCCACCTGCAGTCTTCAAAGGCAAAAAGATGAGCTGTTTTTACCATAAGGTCTGTGTCATTGTCTGGAATTCTTACTTTGCAAGGATGAGTCCAAGAGCCTAAGGGAAATTGCTCAATTATAAGTGGCTGCTATGGTCAGATCTCCAAGTTGGGGGTCACAGGGGAGAGAATCACATTTATCAAGGTCCTACTATTCTGTTCAGTTTCAGGAGTTTTGATCTTCTTCAACACTGGGAGAGAGATATTAATATCATTCCCATTTTAATGATGAAGAAACTGAGGCTCAGGAATTTCCATCTGGACGTGGAAGAGTCTGGAGGCTCCACTGGTTCATCTGACCCAGAAGTACAGGCTCTTTCCCTGCCCCTTCAGGGTGGCCATGTTTTTTATAACCAGGGCCCCCTGTATTGTCCCCATCACCAAATGTTCTTTATGGCCCATAGATCTTTAGAGAGCATAAGCCATGCCTTGTAGGTGTTTATTACTTAAATTAATGGACCCTCACAATACAGGGCAAAGCACACATGGACAAGTGCACAAATATCATTGCAAAACTGAAAATATAGGTCTAAAGAAAGTAACTAATTAATTCCATTTCCTTGGTTTGATCTCTTCATCAGAACTTGTGGTTTTGATCAAGATTGTTTATTCTTCTTCCGTGTATTATCATTAGCTTGCTTCAGAGTATATCTATTTGGAATTGGAATCTATATAATATCAGAATATTATATATATATATGTATCATATATATATATAATATTCTGATACTACATGCATACACACACACGCACACACACAGAGTATATTCAAATTTCTACAGGATCTGCTGCTCAGTTGGTTAGGAGCAGGATAAATTTGCCATTTTCTGTAGTGCCTCTCTCTAGGGAGGCTTCCCCTCTTTGCATATGTAATTTCCTCTTCCTATCTCAACCCTGAAGCCTAATGATTTATGTCAGTTATACAAACAAGAAGCTTCAGTCTCAGAGAGGTCAAGTAAGTTGCCTGAGATCACTCAGTAGTGGGGTCGACGATTCAAGCAGAGGTGTCCTGGCCTGTGCTAACCGCATAACTGGAAGGCAAGGGGCTAAGATATTTGCCCGCTTTACTTGGTTTCCCATGTATCTTCTTCACCTAACACACTTAGAGGTCCTTTAGGAAACAAGCTCTCATTATGGAAAAATTCAACCTTACAGAAAAGTAGACAGAATAATGGACCCTTAGAAGTCCTTTTAATTCTATCCAGAATTGGTTGTGCTTACAGCTGCCAAAGGTTGAGGGCACTGAATGAAAGGGAAACATGAACTTGCCGTTTCGCTTTCTTTCTTGAAACAAAAAAGAGATTCAGGGCGAATTTTAGAATCATTGACGGTTTCTAGGAAGATTTTCTTTTTTGGAAGAAAAAAGGCACTCTTGTCTCCTTAATTGTTCTTAGTGTTCTTTGTCACCAATCATGATATTCTTTGTGGAAGGTATTAATATACCATCTTCCTGTGTTCAATATTCCCATTAACAATAAAAAGTCTAATGAAAATATCTGCATGAAAAGCCCTGAGCACTAATTTCAGAGACAAACAGAAGATGAACCAATAAGCTTTTCTTCTGAAATGAATGATGCAAATTAATTGATATCTTAATTAGGCTTTAGCATGAAGACTATTAGTTCGATTGAATCAGAACTCAAGAACATCTTAAAGGAAAAGCTGAGGACATGGCAGGGAGAGAAACGTTGTGTGTCAATGCTCTGTTGGAAATCTTTTGTTCAATGAGAGATTTTTCAAAGAGGGGGCGGAGAAGGACGGCATGCTGTTTGCCGCAGTCCTTGCCTGTCCTGGTCGGGCCAGGTTCGAGGACTGACGTTCAGTCTCCAAGCTGATAGGAACCCGCGGCTGTGGCCAGTTCCTCCCTGAGAGAGCCCCTGTGCCTCAGCCTCCTTCCTCTGCTTCACTAGAGTAGAAACTCATAGAAGGCAGAGACTTCCCCTGCTGTGTTTGCATCTCTAACCCCAGTGCCAGTGTTGGTGCCTGACTTAGGAGCAGTAAGGGTGACATCACAGCCACCAACGATACATACAGCTCGCTATGTGTTCTGGGTACTGTTCTAAGCTCTTTACTTAAAACAACTCATCTGAACTCCATAACAACAGGGTGAGGAGGCAGGGGCTATTGGTAACCCCACTTTTAAAGTGAGCATATTGATGGGGCGCCTGGGTGGCGCAGTCGGTTAAGCGTCCGACTTCGGCCAGGTCACGATCTCGCGGTCCGTGAGTTCGAGCCCCGCGTCAGGCTCGCATCAGGCTCTGGGCTGATGGCTCGGAGCCTGGAGCCTGTTTCTGATTCTGTGTCTCCCTCTCTCTCTGCCCCTCCCCCGTTCATGCTCTGTCTCTCTCTGTCCCAAAAATAAATAAACGTTGAAAAAAAAAAATTTAAAGTGAGCATATTGAAAGACAGGTTGAGTACCCTGCCCCCCAAGATCACATAGCTATACTGTCAGATTGGAGCCCAGTGGTCTGGCTCCAGAGTCCTTGCCTTTATGCTTGCAAACAATGGCCAACCCATATTTGTTGAATTAAGTGAACAAAGGGTAACGTGAATGCCTGCTTCCTCCTGGTGGACTTCTCTCTGGTTTTTGTACAAGTTGTCCAGGGATCTAGAGCTTTATCCCACCCTATAGTAGACACTTGCCAGCCTCTCTTTAAGGCAGGGAGCTGCAGATGTTTCCTGTATTCCTGAGAAATTATTTGTTTCCACCTGGATAGATGGCCCCCAAATTGTCCTTACTGAGGGGCTCCCATGGCCATGGCCCACCCACCACGCAGTTAGGTTTGTGTTCCTAATATCAAGGCCAGCCTGGGTTCCACCTCTGTGGTCACTGTGAATCACAGGACCATCATCACTTTATGTCTGTAGTGACTTTATGGTGTGCCTTATTGTTGAGGCCACTTACTGCTGAGGGTAATGATAATATATAGGACTCACTTTTTCGTTTTTTATTTTAGAGAGCATGAGCAGGGGAGAGGGGGCAGAGAGAAAGAGAATAGAGAGAAAGAGAGAGGCAGAGAGAGAGAGAGAGAGAGAGAGAGAGAATCCCAAGCAAGCTCCAAGCTCAGTGCAGAGCCTGACATGGGGCTTGATCCCACGAACCGTGAGATCATGACCTGAACTGAAATTAAGAGTTGGGTGCTCAACCGACTGAGCCACCCAGGCACCCTACTGGGTTTACGTTTAGCCCAACATATTAAGGATGAGAATTCCTGAAGGGTTTGAATGTTAGCCAGGTGTATTTGATTTCCCAAGATAGCAGTCTTTGGGGAGGTTCCCTGGAAGCATCTGTCCATAAGAGGGAACCAGAAGGAGAGCCCTGGAATGGTAGGAGAACCACAGAGATTATGTTTGCCATCTTACAGAGAGGGCAAGGTGGCATGCCTCTTGCCACCATGGAGCTGATGGGAGAGATGTAGTGTGAACCAGACCATGTGGTATGGCCAGAAGGGTGTGCAGTTTGGAGTTGGGGGCCTTGGAATGAAGACCCACCTAGCTGAGAGACTGCATCATCCAACCTCTCCAGGCTTTGCTTTCCCACCTATAAAATGGGGATAATGCCTAGTTCACATGCCCTGATCGTGGGGATCAAAAGGAAGGGTCGAAAATGATTGTCACTTGAAAATTGCTCCCAGATGGGTGATAACAATGACCAAAGCATTCAGACTGAACTCTGTGGTCTTCCTTCAATTGGCTAAATTCCTTCTGGAAACCTGTTAAGCTTGTATGCCTCGTTCTCTCCAGACTGACGGAAGTGGTGCCTGGGAATCTGCATTTTAACACATTCACCAGTGGATTTGAACATGCTGTAATGTCTGAGACCTACTCAGCCTCAGCTAACGCCAACACAAAGGAAGTGCTTCTGGGTTTGATTAGAGCCTTCCCTTTTTTTGGCCAAGGGCCACAGCCTGAGACCTAAGTGAGCCTGGTTTTCATACTGGCCATGCAGCTAAAGGAATCTGGGGGCTGGTGGGCAGGCTGAGTGGATACAGCTGACAAGAGCTGCTGCTTCCTGCTGGACACTTGGATCAGGGAAAGTGGGTGAAAATGTGCCTGAAACCCAAGCCTCCTCCGGTCTAAGCGGGAAGGCTGGGGGCCACACCCGGGCAGGTGGCCCTGATAAGCTCTGTGGCTTAGTGGTCTTGCCGGACAGCTGCCACCTGCCACCTGCCACCTGCTCTGCTTCTCAGCTGGGCTGCTGAGAACCCACGTCTGCCCTGCAAAGCTTCTGTGAGAGAACTGTCCTGAGTGCATACTGGGGTGAGGGCAGTGGGTGGGGCGGGGGGCTTCAGGCTTGGAAGAAAGGCAGTGTTATGGCCCCAAGGTGCCCTCAATGCTGAAATTATCCCATCCACCATGGTTTCTGAAATCTGCCTCAGAACTGCCCAGTAGAACCCTCTTATGGACAGCCCGGTGTGTGAAGAGCTGCACTACACGTGTCATGTCTGGAGCAGTACTCCTTTCTTGAGAGTTTCTCCCCCTTATGACTGCCTGGGAATCCCAAGTATAGAAACTGGCAATGCTCTAGATTGGGGCAGGATCCAGTATTTTTCCCTTTTGTGCCTTCAGCTTCTCTCCCAGCCTTGATGGCATGAAAATCCCCCAGCTCTGCCCCTTTGCATGTTTATGGTGTTTCCAAGGCTCTTTACCAGGCTGACGGGTGGTTGGCCAGGGGAAGTGTGTTGAAGCAATGTTCCTGCTTTCCCTCAGGAGCCTGGCTCAGGCACTGTCCAAAAAGCCTGCTGGAGGCCTCCCTGGAGGGGACTCCTTCAAGGCTGTGTGTAGCCAGGACTGCCTCTGAGGATGGGCTGTCTACCTAAGCACCCCGTGAAGGGCCCATGGTCATTGGGCAGGGGTTGGTTGACAGGATAGCTTCTCCCACCAGCCCCCAACTCTAGGGGCTGTGAGAGCCCCTGCCTTGCTCAGGAGAATCAATGGATAGTTCACACCGATACCCCTTCCTCTGACCCACAGTGGGGGAAGGAAAAACACAAACTCCTTACATTTGTGGTGCTCTCTGTTTTCCAAAGTGCTCTCAGTATGCTCTCTCATTGGATTCTTGTGACAACCGTATAAAGGAGGTAACATGGTTCCCATCTTACAGACAAAGAGGAAATACCCGGAGGGACTCCGAGTGACTTATAGAGATGATGGATTTGGGAACCTGTCAAACCTAGATCCAGACTTAAGTCTTTTAGTTCTGGGTTCCCACTATCTTTTTTTGGTTAAGTTTATCTTTATTTATTTTGAGAGACAGAGACAGAGAGAGGAAGAGAAGGAGGGGCAGAGAGGGAGAGACAGAGAGAGAGAGAGAGAGAGAGAGAGAGAGAGAGAGAGAGAGACTTGCAAGCAGACTCCGTGCAGTCAGCACAGAGCCCAACACAGGGCTCAAACTCACAAACTGCGAGATCATGACCTGAGCTGAAACCAAGAGTTGGATGCTTAACGGACTGAGCCACCCAGGTGCCCCTGGGTTCCCACTATCTTATGGCTTGATGACTATGCAAAGGCCATCTGTGAACTCTCTAGGCACAGATGCATGAACGGCTGAAGCTAGCATGGATTTTCCCAAAGTGTGCGGCCAGGCGCTCATGAACAAAAGATTCACTAGGCAAATGAGGCTGGAAAATAAATGCAGATTATATAGTGCACATTAGAATATTAAAAGCACTAAAAAACCCGTCAGTGAGGAATGTGATTAATACGGTGTAGCCTGGGGTCTCCAAAACTTGTTTGGGAATACAGCCTCCCCCCCTACCCTACATAATGCCCATTACCAACCCTCCAGATCTGTGTTCCTCAGACCTACTCCAGAAAGGATGAGCCAGAGTCCTTCACAATTATGTGATGGCCAAGGGACACAGATGAGGGGAGGCCACTTGTTTCTGTACAAAGAAAAGGAGACTGCCCCTCAGCCCATCAGGAGGACCCCCTGCAGGACTCTCCCTGCCGGCTCTGCCACCTGGACCACACAGTCACCCCTGTGCCTCCGAATCCAGGCCCCTTGTGGTGGTGCGCTGGAGCCACTGTTAAATTTTCAGAAAATCTGAGTTA
The DNA here is from genome assembly GCF_014898765.1 of Herpailurus yagouaroundi. Taxonomy (NCBI): domain Eukaryota; kingdom Metazoa; phylum Chordata; class Mammalia; order Carnivora; family Felidae; genus Herpailurus; species Herpailurus yagouaroundi. The sequence goes on along the minus strand of NW_024412412.1, from coordinate 34,988,252 downwards.
ACCGTTAAATCATCAGTAACTTGAAATTGGCCATGGTGGAAGTATTTACACTATAGAAATCAGCAAACACTACAAGTTAGGGCTCTCCCCACCCGGTTTACCTGTGCACCACTGATCCTGGACCTTTTTCAAAAGTGTTAGAAAACCAGGGAGGGGCTGTGACAGCTGAGTGTAGGGGGCAACCTGAGTCCCCAGCCCTCCTGAATGAGAGCTGAAAACTGCCCAGAACGGTAATCTTCCAGCTATAAGCCCAAGTGAATCAGAAAGCGCCTTCTGGCCTGCTTACCTTGATATCTGTTACCAGCCAATGTCTCCAAAATTGAGCCTTGGGGGAAGACCTGCTAGGGGCATCTGGATCCACCATCACCAGGATGTAGGTTGCACCCTGGAACAGATTCATCACAAAGAAATGTAGCACCATGACTAGAATTCTGATAGGAAAGCTGCAAGGTGCACACTCTCCTTTTATCTCTATTCCAGCCAAGAGGGGCTGACCAACCCCTACCCAGTCCATCCCCATTCTTGTGCCATTCCTCTTATGTCACGTGTTTACTCTCAGACAAGTGAAGTCTATTAAGTAGATAGTTGAAAAGCTTGGCTTTCCCTTTATGAAGAAGAATAAATCAAACAAGCATAGTTACTAAGCATCCAGAAGTCCCTAGCATCATGCTAGGTGCTGTGATGGAAGCAGAAATTTTAAAAAAATTTAATGTTTATTTATTTTTAGAGAGACAGAGACAGAGCACGAGTGGGGGAGGGGTTCACAGTATAGCTGGAGGAACTTATCTATTAATTCAGCAAACACAGAACTTAGTCTGTGTCAGGAATTGTACCAATTGCAAGGAATACTAGGATTCACTCATCCCTTCAAAAAGCATTTTCTGAACACCTACTATGTGCCGGAAATTTTTCTACAGGCTAGGCATCCAACAGAGAACAAGACAGCGTGAGCCATGCTTTCAGGAAGCTTTTATTCTCAGTAAGAGACACAGATTTTTTTTTTTTTAACTCAAAAAACAAACAAACCAAAACCACAAGGAAATGCCCAATTGTGATCAGTACTATGATTAAAACAAAATAGAGTGGGATGAGAGGGAGCAAGCGTTCCAAGAAGGGCAAATAGCTGCTACAAAGGCCTTCAGATGGGAAAAAGCAAGCATTCGAGGAACAGAAAGGATACCATGTGGGAGGCACCTTGGTGGCTCAGTGGGTTGAGCTTCTGACTTTGGCTCAGGTCATGATCTCACGGTCTGTGAGTTTGAGCCCCGCATTGGCTTCTGTGCTGACAGCTCAGAGCCTGGAGCCTGCTTCAGAATCTGTGTCCCCCCTCTCTCTGCCCCTCCCCGACTCGTGCTCTGTCTCTGTCTCTCAAAAATAAATAAACATTAAAAGAAAATATCATGTGGTTAGGAGCAAGCAATGGAGAGAATGGACACGGCAGGTTTGGAGAGGTGGTTGAGAGCCCACAGAAGGCTTGGTAGACCTTGGTAGGGTGAGGAGGGTTTTATTCTAAGTGCAATGCAGAACCAATGGAGGGTTTTAACCAGGAGAGTGATACGCTCTGATTTATGGTTTGTTTTTTTTTTTAATTTTTTAATATTTATTTATTTTTGAGAGAGAGAGAGATAGAGCATGAGCCAGGGAGGGGCAGAGAGAGAGAGAGAGAGAGAGAGAGAGAGAGAGACAGAATCCAAAGCATGCTCCAAGCTCTGAGCTGTCCGCACAGAGCCAGATGTGGGGCTCAAACTCACAAGCTCTCCAAGATCATGACCTGAGCTGAAGTCACACACTTGACTGAGCCACCCAGGTGCCCCTGATTTATGTTTTTCAAAGATTTTTTGGTGGCTGGATGAAGAATGAATGGCGAGTGGGAGGTAACAGATGAAGCCAGGAGGCCAGTCAGGAGGCTGTTGTCTTAGTGAAGGATGGTGGTATATTGGACTAGAATAGTAGCAATAGAGCTAGAAACAAGTAGATGGATTGGGGAAGTATTTTTAGGGAGAATCGATAAAATCTGTGGATGGATGGGACAGTGGGGCAGTAGAGGGTGGGGAAAGAGAATCTGAGGGTGTTTCATGAGTTTCTGGCTTGAGCAACTGGGTGAATGGTGTCATTTAGTGACATAAAAGACTTGGCAATGAGATTGTTTGAAGGAGGGTATTGAGATTTCTGTTTTAGACATATTAAGTTGGAATTACTTCTGAAAAGATAATCAAGTATATAAGTTAGAGTCTGGAGTCTAGAGGAGAGATGAGGAGTAGACATATAAGTTTTGGAGTCACTGACATATAGACAGTCTTAAACCCATAAAATAATGAGATTCTTCATGGGTAGGTTAGACACGGGGCAGAAAAGAAGTCTCTGGACCAGATTCTAGAACAGCGAATGTTTAGAAAAGAAGAAAATCTGACAAAGGAGACTGAATCCGGGGTGGGGGGGCACACCTGAAGAGTAGGGATCATGAAAGCCGAGCCAGAAAGTGTTTCCCAAAGGAGGAGGTGGTGAACTGTGTTCAATGATGCTGAAAGGTATGGCAAGATGAAGACACGGATGTGACAATGTGATTGGACAACTTGGGAACAGTGTTAACTTGGCAAGACCAGTTTCAGTGAGGTAGAAAGGACTGAGGTTTGATTGGAATAGGTGGAGATGAGACGGGATGATAATTTTAGTGTGAAGGTCAGCTGAGACATGGAGTGGCTATTACTAGATGGGAAGGAAGAGCCAAGAGATTTTTTTTAATTGTTATTTTTTTTAGGAGATAGATGATAGTCAAGCATGTCAGCAGGCCAGTGGAAAAGATCCAGAAGAAAGGGAGATCTAGATGACAGAGGAAAAAGGGGATCACTGCACAAGCCAAGACTCTGGAAAGGTGGGTGGAGACAGAATCCAGAGCAAAAGTGGAGGGACCGGCCTCTGGTAGACACAGAGGATACAGGTTCAGATGCAAGGGAACTGGAAAATGTGATGGTGAGGAATGGGGAAATTGTCTTCTGATTACTTCTATTTTCTCAGTGAATTAGAGGCAAGGTCATCAGGGGAACAGGGATTATAGGAGGTTTGGGGACAAAGAAGAAGGTGTGAAATAGTCATTTTGGAAAGTGAGAAACTGACTATACCATAGGTTGGTCGTAAGGTTACTAGGTAATATTGCATTCCACATCTGTGTGCTTTTAACTGGTAAAGTGAAGTTGAGAAATAAGTGGTAGGTGGGTTTCACTTGATAGGGACTTGGACTGCTCAGTAGTCTGGATGAGAAGGGAGTGGGAGAGTAAGATGTGAGTAAAGTACAAAGAGAAGAGCTGGGGCTCCTCTTGATCTGAAGGGAGAGACAGACACAGACATAGCTGTAGAACAACATGCGAATGCTTGAGTAGAGAAACATGTACCAATTACTAAGGGAGTACAGAGGAGGGAGCCTAAACCTCTCTACCTCTGGAGTCCAGGCAGCCTTCACAGAGTTGTCTTTTTAAAGAAGTTTTAATTTATTTATTTATTTACTTAGAGAGACAGGGAGAGAGGCAGAGAGGCAGAGAGAGAATCCCCAGCAGGCTCTGCACGACAAGCACGGAGGCTGATGTGGGGCTTGAACTCACAAACCGTGAGATCATGACCTGAGCCAAAATCAAGAGTCGGATGCTTAACCGACTGAGCCACCCAGGCACACCGAGTTGTCTTTTGAACTTGATCTTGAAGAATAAGCAGGTAAAGGGTCAAGAAAACAACTCTGTAGACAAAGGGAAGGGTCTGTGCAAAGGCATGAGGATGTTTGGGGAATGGCAAGAATCTTGGTGTGCTGGGACATAAGACATCTGGAAAGGAATGGCAGGTGACAAAGCTGAAAGGTTACTGGGACAAGATAATAAACAGTCTTACATGTCCTAAGTTGTTTAGAATTTGTTTTGCAATAGGACCCACCAAAACTGAATAGATGACTGACATGATTAAATGTGTGCTTTGGGAAGGCGCATGGTAACACTGAGTAAAAAACTAAAAGAGAGAGAAAAAAAAGACAACTGGGATACCCTGAAGAGAGATTGCAAGAGCTTAAAAATGTGAGTGGTAGCGATAAAGACAGAAAGAGGCATTTGTGTTGTCCCATCAACAGTGTGAAGTGACTGGATAGGGCAGATAGAGGAGAGGGAGACGTTCAGGACGACCCTGACATTCTATCGTGGGCAACTAGTTGACCATGGTGCCGTGAATATTAGGAGTAACAAATTTGGGAGACAGTGAGTTTGGTGTTAAAACATGCAGGCAGAGACATCTCTGACATGGAGCTCTGAGGTAGGAGCTCTCTCACGACTAAGCATGTGAGTAGTGGGCGTGGCGACAGATGAGCCTGTCAGGGAGAACAGGTACAGTGAGAATAGAAGAATGGGTAGGGTGGAACTGGGAACCCCGAGGGGTGGGGCTGTTGAAGAAGGAGTGGGGTGGGATCAATAAAACACAACCATCCAGGGAGAGGACCACAAGCAGTGTGTGCTGCAACAACTGGGGGATCCGGCAACTTGCCAAAGAGTAGGTTAGAGATAAAAACACGGTTGAGTGTTAAAATCCTAAAGAGTCACTGAACCACATATTAGATGCTATAGAAAATTAAATGAGAGAATTTGAAGATAGAGTCCAAGGAAATTCTAAGAACTCAGAAGAAAGGATAATCAGATGAAAATATTAGGGGCAAAGTAGGATCATATCCCAAAGAGCCTGTGTGTGTGTGTGTGTGTGTGTGTGTGTGTGTGTGTGTGTGTGTGATTCCAATGGAATTCCAGAAGGAAAAACTGTACAACTGATACTCCCAAGAATAGGGAGCCAAAGCAATAAGAAAATAAAAAGAAACAAAGTGTAAATACTGTAAAAGAAATAACACCTATCCTCTGTCTTTTTTAAAATTATTATTAAAAATTTTTTTTAATGTTTTTATTTATTTTTGAGACAGAGAGAGACAGAGCATGAGCAGGGGAGGGGCAAAGAGAGAGGGAGACACAGAATCTGAAGCAGGCTCCAGGCTCTGAGCTGTCAGCACAAAGCCCGACCTGAGGCTAAAACTCATGGACTGTGAGATCATGACCTAAGCTGAAGTCGGATGCTTAACCGACGGAGCCACCCCAGGTGCCCCTGTTCTTTGTCTTTTAATTATTATTATTATTATTATTATTATTATTATTATTTTGCAAGTGACATGACTGCTTACATGAGAAATCCAAAAGAATCAGTTGGAAACAACTAGACTGATATTCAGTAATGAGTTTTTATGACATGCACACAAAATCAGTACTTATTAATAACAGAAAATATACTTTTAAAATGCCATTTTACAATTGTAATAAAAACTATAAAATATCTAGCAATAAACCTGATGAAAAATCCACGACTTAGACAAAGAAACCAAAACACTACTGATAAGCATAAAAAGAAAACTTGAATAGATATGGGGACATGCTATGGTTTTAAATTAAAATAATCATTTGCAGGGGGTGCACGGGTGGCTCAATTGGTTGGGCACCTGACTCTTGATTCTCTGATTCTTGATTTCAGCTCAGATCATGATCTCATGGTCATGCGATCTAGCCCCACATTGGGCTCTGTGCTGGGCATGGAGCCTGCCTGGGATTCTCTCTCTCCCTCTCCTTCTGTCCCTCCGCCTCCTGCATGTGTGCTGCACACTCCCCCCCCCACCATCACAAAAAAAAAAAAAAAAAAAAAGAAAGAAAAGGAATAATCATTTGCCAATGTGTTAATATCCTTCAATTAATTACCTAATTTAATACAATTCTAATCAAAATCCTAAAGAGATGTTTTGGGAACTTCATGAAATAATTCTAAAGTTCAGAAAAAGAAAAAAATTAGCCAACGCAATATTGAAAAACAGGGAAGTGGTATTGATTTTGTAGATATTAAAATATATTATAAAGCTACAATAATTCAAACAATGTGGTGTTGATTAGGAACAAACAAGCAGTGGAAGCAAAGTAGAAAATCTAGACAGAAATCCATGTCTTTAATATATGTGTATTTAATAGGTGATCAAGCTTTAACGAAAGATATGATATTTAACATATGATAAAATTATCAAACAAGTGGAGAAAGGATAGATTATTTTATAAGTGCTGCTGGGACAACTGGGTCACCATGTGGAATAAACTTCAGTCTCTATTTCTCTCATATGCCAAAAAATTTTCAGATTTAAATGTGAAAGTGAAAAAAAATCTTTAAAAACTGATTTAATGAAATTTACTAAATTCATATAATGGAATACTCTGTTGGAATTAGATCCTTATATTTTAATATGGAAAAATATCTAAAATATACTAGTAAGTGAAATAAGCTGCAGAATAGTGTGAATGATATCATCTAAAATGTGCAGGAAAACTTTATATATCTAACTATATATATATTTATAGATATATTTGCATATGCATAGAAAATGTCTGGAAAAGTACACATCAAACTGTTAACAGTAAATGGCATGAAGGAAAAGATTGATATATTTAACTAGATATAATTTTGAAACTTTTATATGACAAAAAAAAGGAAGCAAAATAAAATTCAAAGACAATGCTAGGAGAAAATATTTACAAATCTATGATAAAGGAAAAATATCCTTAATATGTAAAGTACTTTAAAAATCAATAAGAAAGAGAATAAGAACCCAACAGAGGTATACATAAGCAACAGGAATAGACAATTCATAAAATAAGAAACACAAATGATCAACAAACATGAATATTCAATTTCATTAGTAATCAAAGATATGCCAATTATTTTAAAATCCTATTTTGCCTACAACATGGACATATATACTTTTTATATTTATTCCCAGAGTATGTGGAAACAATGGGTATGTTACAAAATCTTATGTAAAATATGATTTCATTGTCTTTGTTAACCAAAAACTGTATCATATCCCTCCATGGAAAACTATATATACCCCTCCATGGAAAGAGGACCAGAAAAATCAGAACCAAAACGTTGGCTATCTCTAAGTGATGGGATAATTACGAACTATATTCGTCTTTGTATTTTTCTGCATTTTCCAATTTGTGCAATAAAATGCATTGTTTTTACACATAGAAAAAATGATTTTTTAATATGGAAAAATATCTAAAATATACTAGAAGGTGAAATAAGCTGCAGAATAGTGTGAATGATATCATCTAAAATGATTTTCTCATCATTAAACCCTATTTTTCTTCTGGTCAAACAATGCCCAGAGGAATTCTTTTCCATGGCAGGCTACTTTTCCTTCCCTCCCCCCTTGGCTCGTCACTGCCCCTCCGGACCCCCACCTGAAGCTCTCCCACACTGGTGTCTGCTTCTTTTATTTTTTTTAATTTTTTTTAACGTTTTATTTATTTTTGAGACAGAGAGAGACAGAGCATGAACGGGGGAGGGGCAGAGAGAGAGGGAGACACAGAATCGGAAGCAGGCTCCAGGCGCTGAGCTATCAGCCCTGAGCCCGACGCGGGGCTCAAACTCACGGACCCCGAGATCGTGACCTGAGCTGAAGTCGGACGCTTAACTGACTGAGCCACCCAGGCGCCCCGTTGGTGTCTGCTTCTTTAAGTGGTGAACCAGGAGGCTGGTCTTTGTGGGTGAGTCCCTGCTGCACAGTTCTGTCGGAGGTGGTTACATCCTGAGGTTTTACCCTAGATCCCCTCCCTGTTAAGCAATCCCATAGCAGACCTCTTCTAAAACTTAGCAGGGAAGAGAGGGCTTCTCTCTCTCAGTGCAATCAGGGAGCTGGTTTTCAGCCCTTTCAAAGACCCCAACTGTGCCTGAGCGGTGGCCTGTGCTTGTAGTCCCGGCTACTTAGGAGGCTGAAGCAGGAGGATCGCTTGAGCCCAGGAGTGCTGGGCTGTAGTGCACTATGCTGATCGGGTGTCCGCACTAAGTTTGGAATCAATATGATGATCTCCCGGGAGCGGGGACCACCAGGTTGCCTAAGGAGGGGTGAACCGGCCCAGGTCAGAAATGTAGCAGGTCAAAACTCCCGTGCTGATCAAAGACCCCAGTTGCCAACAGAAGCTCCCTAGCAAATATTTAAGAGGTGGGGTGATGTTCAGCAGATAAACTGGGAAACAGGCTATTCAAGAGCATGGTTCATAGCTAGACTCCTTGGAAGATGACTTGGCCCTCGCTTGTTCTCTACCGGTCCTTGGAGCCGACAGGCTGGTGTAAGGTGGGGTGACAGAGATGAACCAGTCTCTTGGCACATGACCTTAACATCTGGCCATGGTGGTCCATCTTCTAGGTGCGGCCTAAAGAGAAGAATGTGCAGTCAATACTTTCAACAATGGATTTGTCTCCAGAGATTGTTGTACTTGCCACATGTCTTCTTGCCTATGATGAAACTGTTTTGTACTTCTTTGGGGGTGTCACGCAGACCTGCTTGCTGCACTGCGGGCTTGGGATCTTAGCTAAGTCTTTCTCCTCTCTGGCTTATTCCTAGAAAAGGAGGGGACTAATAAATGGTCTACTCACCTTCAGATTCTAACATCCATTCAGTGGATTCCGAGGTGTCTAGATATCATGTGAAACTAATCCTGTTTAAATGAGCCAATAGTCCCGCTTTGGTATTTATACAAAAGAATTGAAATCAGGGCCTCAAAGAGATGTCTGCACTCCCATGTTGGTCCTAGCATTATTCACAATAGCCAGGATGTAAATAAAACCCTACATATCCATCGGTGGATGAATGGCTAGAGACATTATAGTCTATACATATAACGGAGTATTACTCAGCCTTAGAAAAGGAGTTCCCGTCATTTATAACAAAAGGAATGAACCATGAGGACATTATGCTAAGTGAAATAAGCCAGTCACAGAAGGACAAATACTGTGTGATTCAATTTATATGAGGTATCTAAAATAGTCAAACTCATATAAGTAGAGTAGAATGGTGGTTGCCAGGGTCAGGGGAGGGGGAAATGGGGAGTAGCTGTTCAGTGGGTACAGAGTTTGAGTTCGCAAGATGAATAAGTTCTAGAGATCTGCTCTGAACAACACTGTGCCTGTAGTTAACAATGCTGTATTGTACACTTCAAAATCTGGTAAAGGGTAGATCTCATGTTCTTCCCACAACAGAATAAAATTAAAAAATAAAACAGAAAGCAGTTCTACTTGAAGAAAGCAAGATGGAATCAATATCCTTGTCAAACATTCTGCAAATCTCAGACTTTGATAGTATGCTCTGCTGGCGAGGCTGTGGGGAAGCCTCCTGCATTGCTATGGGGAAGCAAAGTGGGGGCAATCTACCTTTAGGCTCAGCAATCCCATGTCTATGATTTTTGTCCCTCTAAAGATATCTGCACATTTATGAAATAACTTGTATATAAAGTATTCATTTCAGCTCCAGACAGAGCTGAATAGTAATAGCAAAAGTGGGAAATAACTCAAGTGTCCATCAGTTGGGGATTGGTTAATAAACACTGGCACATACTCACAATGGAATGCTTTATGGCTGTTAAAAACAATGAAGCTCTCTAAGATCTGATATGAAAAGCCCTCCAAGATAAATTAAGTGAAAAAAGCAGGATTGCAGAGCAGTGTATCTAGGAGCTCACTTTTACAGAAGAAAGAGAAAATAAGATATTTCTTTACAGTGGCTTGTATTTGCATAAACAAGCTCCGGAAGGATATTTTATTTTATTATTTATTTATTTTCAATTTTAGAGAGAGAGAGCACGAGCAGGGAGAGGGGCAGAAAAGAGAGGAAGAGAGAGAATCCCAAACAGGCTGAGTGCGGAGCCTGACGTGGGGCTCAATCCCATGACCCCAGGATCATGACCTGCGCTGAAATCAAGAGTTGGATGCTCAACCAACTGAGCCACCCAGGCTCAGGATACTTAAAAAAAAAAAAAACAAAAAAACAAACCCAAAAAACTAACAGAGGACGCAAGTGGTGATGGTAATGGGAAAGATGAGATATAGAGATGGAATGGAGGTCTCTTATACATGCCAGTTCTACTACTTCAGGTTTTCATCCACGTGAACACACAGTTGACCTCTGAACAACACAGGGTTGGGGTGACTTCTGAGCAGTTGTATAACTTCTCACTGCCCCCCAACTTAATAGCCCACTGTTGACCAGAAGCCTTGCCACTACTGTAAACAGCTGGTGAACATACATCTTGTATGTTACATGTATTACATACTGTATTCTTATGTGAAACTAGAGAAAGAAAATGCAATGAAGAAAATCATGAGAGAAAATACATGTGCAGTCCTGTACTGTACTTACTGAAAATCATCTGTGGATCAGCAGACCTGCACAATTCAAGATTGCATTGTTCAAGGGCCAACTGTACAACCTGCTAAAAATAAACTAAAATTGTAAAACAAAGTGAAATGTATAGTAATCATAGAGTACTATCTTGGAGATATCAGCCTCTAGTCCCTCTCTCACTGGCTGAGAGGTAATGGCCTTGTCCCTTTGCAGCAGGGAGAGCTCAGCAATCCTCATTCCATGTGTGGGGGGCACTTAGGTCAAGGGCAATTGATGGACTGGGCCGTGGGCTCCATGGCACAGGACGTGAGCAAGGAGTGGGAAGTCACGTTAAAAAAATCACGGTGCCTCCAGGTGATGGTGCCAATAGAGAAGCAGAGTTAGATCTGTACTTGTCCAGGTAAAAAATTTTTTTTAAAGTTTTATTTGTTTTTGAGAGAGAAAGAGAGAGAAT